>NW_026869737.1:222500-255000 GCF_905332965.1 Bombus pascuorum | reverse complement strand
ACGACCAAGTCCAGCGGCGTGTCGCTCCTAGGGCTGTTGCGAATACTTAAAAGTCCCTACGGTCAAAATCATTGGGTTGCGACTCACCTTTACGAGTTGCTCGCTCGCTGCGCTCGCTCGGAATGTTATAGCCTTACCTAAAACCAATCCACCTTGCGTTCGTTTTTCGAAAAGACCGCGATTTTCCGATAATTTACAGACGCGCGGGATCGGTTTTGAGGTTAGGCTAGTTTTATAAGAGCGAGCGAAGCGAGCGAGAAGCTACATCAATTCCCGCGCTATAGTTATATATCAAATGTTCTTTACTAACAATTCTCACCGATCGAAAGAAAGTTTCTGATTTGATAGAAGAATAACAGATATGTTTCGCTAGGTACGCGATTCGTGCTGATCGATGTATCTCGATGATGTTTTTGTTTTCGTTTTTGTTTTCGTTTTTGTTTTCGTTTTTGTTTTCGTTTTTGTTTTCGTTTTTGTTTTCGTTTTTGTTTTCGTTTTTGTTTTCGTTTTTGTTTTCGTTTTTGTTTTCGTTTTTGTTTTCGTTTTTGTTTTCGTGTTTGTTTTCGTTTTTGTTTTCGTTTTTGTTTTCTTTTTTGTTTTCGTTTTTGTTTTCGTTTTTGTTTTCGTTTTCGTTTTTGTTTTCGTTTTTGTTTTCGTTTTTGTTTTCGTTTTTGTTTTCGTTTTTGTTTTCGTTTTTGATTTCGTTTTTGTTTTTGTTTTCGTTTTTGTTTTCGTTTTTGTTTTTGTTTTCCTTTTCGTTTTTGTTTTCGTTTTTGTTTTCGTTTTTGTTTTCGTTTTTGTTTTCGTTTTTGTTTTCGTTTTTGTTTTTGTTTTCGTTTTTGTTTTCGTTTTTGTTTTTGTTTTCCTTTTCGTTTTTGTTTGTGTTTTTGTTTTCGTTTTTGTTTTCGTTTTTGTTTTCGTTTTTGTTTTCGTTTTTGTTTTCGTTTTTGTTTTCGTTTTTGTTTTCGTTTTTGTTTTCGTTTTTGTTTTCGTTTTTGATTTCGTTTTTGTTTTCGTTTTTGTTTTCGTTTTTGTTTTCGTTTTTGTTTTCGTTTTTGTTTTCGTTTTTGTTTTCGTTTTTGTTTTCGTTTTTGTTTTCGTGTTTGTTTTCGTTTTTGTTTTCGTTTTTGTTTTCGTTTTTGTTTTTGTTTTCGTTTTTGTTTTTGTTTTTGTCCTTGTTTCTGTCCTTGTCTTTGTCTTAATTGGTTTTTGTTTGTACGAGACTAAGTCCAGCGGCATAATGCTCTTCGATCGCACACGACCAAGTCCAGCGGCGTGTCGCTCCTAGGGCTGTTGCGAATACTTAAAAGTCCCTACGGTCAAAATCATTGGGTTGCGACTCACCTTTACGAGTTGCTCGCTCGCTGCGCTCGCTCGGAATGTTATAGCCTTACCTAAAACCAATCCACCTTGCGTTCGTTTTTCGAAAAGACCGCGATTTTCCGATAATTTACAGACGCGCGGGATCGGTTTTGAGGTTAGGCTAGTTTTATAAGAGCGAGCGAAGCGAGCGAGAAGCTACATCAATTCCCGCGCTATAGTTATATATCAAATGTTCTTTACTAACAATTCTCACCGATCGAAAGAAAGTTTCTGATTTGATAGAAGAATAACAGATATGTTTCGCTAGGTATGCGATTCGTGCTGATCGATGTATCTCGATGATGTTTTTGTTTTCGTTTTTGTTTTCGTTTTTGTTTTCGTTTTTGTTTTCGTTTTTCTTTTCGTGTTTGTTTTCGTTTTTGTTTTCGTTTTTGTTTTCTTTTTTGTTTTCGTTTTTGTTTTCGTTTTTGTTTTCTTTTTTGTTTTCGTTTTTGTTTTCGTTTTTGTTTTCGTTTTTGTTTTCGTTTTTGTTTTTGTTTTCGTTTTTGTTTTCGTTTTTGTTTTCGTTTTTGTTTTCGTTTTTGTTTTCGTTTTTGTTTTCGTTTTTGTTTTCGTTTTTGTTTTTGTTTTCGTTTTTGTTTTCGTTTTTGTTTTCGTTTTTGTTTTCGTTTTTGTTTTCGTTTTTGTTTTCGTTTTTGTTTTCGTTTTTGATTTCGTTTTTGTTTTCGTTTTTGTTTTCGTTTTTGTTTTCGTTTTTGTTTTCGTTTTTGTTTTCGTTTTTGTTTTCGTTTTTGTTTTCGTTTTTGTTTTTGTTTTCGTTTTTGTTTTCGTTTTTGTTTTCGTTTTTGTTTTCGTTTTTGTTTTCGTTTTTGTTTTCGTTTTGTTTTTGTTTTCGTTTTTGTTTTCGTTTTTGTTTTTGTTTTCCTTTGCGTTTTTGTTTGTGTTTTTGTTTTCGTTTTTGTTTTCGTTTTTGTTTTCGTTTTTGTTTTCGTTTTTGTTTTCGTTTTTGTTTTCGTTTTTGTTTTCGTTTTTGTTTTCGTTTTTGTTTTTGTTTTCGTTTTTGTTTTCGTTTTCGTTTTCGTTTTTGTTTTCGTTTTTGTTTTCGTTTTTGTTTTCGTTTTTGTTTTCGTTTTTGTTTTCGTTTTTGATTTCGTTTTTGTTTTCGTTTTTGTTTTCGTTTTTGTTTTCGTTTTTGTTTTCGTTTTTGTTTTCGTTTTTGTTTTCGTTTTTGTTTTCGTTTTTGTTTTCGTGTTTGTTTTCGTTTTTGTTTTCGTTTTTGTTTTCGTTTTTGTTTTCGTTTTCGTTTTTGTTTTTGTTTTTGTCCTTGTTTCTGTCCTTGTCTTTGTCTTAATTGGTTTTTGTTTGTACGAGACTAAGTCCAGCGGCATAATGCTCTTCGATCGCACACGACCAAGTCCAGCGGCGTGTCGCTCCTAGGGCTGTTGCGAATACTTAAAAGTCCCTACGGTCAAAATCATTGGGTTGCGACTCACCTTTACGAGTTGCTCGCTCGCTGCGCTCGCTCGGAATGTTACAGCCTTACCTAAAACCAATCCACCTTGCGTTCGTTTTTCGAAAAGACCGCGATTTTCCGATAATTTACAGACGCGCGGGATCGGTTTTGAGGTTAGGCTAGTTTTATAAGAGCGAGCGAAGCGAGCGAGAAGCTACATCAATTCCCGCGCTATAGTTATATATCAAATGTTCTTTACTAACAATTCTCACCGATCGAAAGAAAGTTTCTGATTTGATAGAAGAATAACAGATATGTTTCGCTAGGTACGCGATTCGTGCTGATCGATGTATCTCGATGATGTTTTTGTTTTCGTTTTTGTTTTCGTTTTTGTTTTCGTTTTTGTTTTCGTTTTTGTTTTCGTTTTTGTTTTCGTTTTTGTTTTCGTTTTTGTTTTCGTTTTTGTTTTCGTTTTTGTTTTCGTTTTTGTTTTCGTTTTTGTTTTCGTTTTTGTTTTCGTGTTTGTTTTCGTTTTGGTTTTCGTTTTCGTTTTCGTTTTTGTTTTCTTTTTTGTTTTCGTTTTTGTTTTCGTTTTTGTTTTCGTTTTTGTTTTCGTTTTTGTTTTCGTTTTTGTTTTCGTTTTTGTTTTCGTTTTTGTTTTCGTTTTTGTTTTCGTTTTTGTTTTTGTTTACGTTTTTGTTTTCGTTTTTGTTTTCGTTTTTGTTTTCGTTTTTGTTTTCGTTTTTGTTTTCGTTTTTGTTTTTGTTTTCGTTTTTGTTTTCGTTTTTGTTTTTGTTTTCCTTTTCGTTTTTGTTTGTGTTTTTGTTTTCGTTTTTGTTTTCGTTTTTGTTTTCGTTTTTGTTTTCGTTTTTGTTTTCGTTTTTGTTTTCGTTTTTGTTTTCGTTTTTGTTTTCGTTTTTGTTTTCGTTTTTGTTTTCGTGTTTGTTTTCGTTTTTGTTTTCGTTTTCGTTTTTGTTTTTGTTTTTGTTTTTGTCTTTGTTTTTGATTTTGTTTTTGTTTTTGTCCTTGTTTCTGTCCTTGTCTTTGTCTTAATTGGTTTTTGTTTGTACGAGACTAAGTCCAGCGGCATAATGCTCTTCGATCGCACACGACCAAGTCCAGCGGCGTGTCGCTCCTAGGGCTGTTGCGAATACTTAAAAGTCCCTACGGTCAAAATCATTGGGTTGCGACTCACCTTTACGAGTTGCTCGCTCGCTGCGCTCGCTCGGAATGTTATAGCCTTACCTAAAACCAATCCACCTTGCGTTCGTTTTTCGAAAAGACCGCGATTTTCCGATAATTTACAGACGCGCGGGATCGGTTTTGAGGTTAGGCTAGTTTTATAAGAGCGAGCGAAGCGAGCGAGAAGCTACATCAATTCCCGCGCTATAGTTATATATCAAATGTTCTTTACTAACAATTCTCACCGATCGAAAGAAAGTTTCTGATTTGATAGAAGAATAACAGATATGTTTCGCTAGGTATGCGATTCGTGCTGATCGATGTATCTCGATGATGTTTTTGTTTTCGTTTTTGTTTTCGTTTTTGTTTTCGTTTTTGTTTTCGTTTTTCTTTTCGTGTTTGTTTTCGTTTTTGTTTTCGTTTTTGTTTTCTTTTTTGTTTTCGTTTTTGTTTTCGTTTTTGATTTCTTTTTTGTTTTCGTTTTTGTTTTCGTTTTTGTTTTCGTTTTTGTTTTCGTTTTCGTTTTTGTTTTCGTGTTTGTTTTCGTTTTTGTTTTCGTTTTTGTTTTCGTTTTTGTTTTCGTTTTCGTTTTTGTTTTTGTTTTTGTCCTTGTTTCTGTCCTTGTCTTTGTCTTAATTGGTTTTTGTTTGTACGAGACTAAGTCCAGCGGCATAATGCTCTTCGATCGCACACGACCAAGTCCAGCGGCGTGTCGCTCCTAGGGCTGTTGCGAATACTTAAAAGTCCCTACGGTCAAAATCATTGGGTTGCGACTCACCTTTACGAGTTGCTCGCTCGCTGCGCTCGCTCGGAATGTTATAGCCTTACCTAAAACCAATCCACCTTGCGTTCGTTTTTCGAAAAGACCGCGATTTTCCGATAATTTACAGACGCGCGGGATCGGTTTTGAGGTTAGGCTAGTTTTATAAGAGCGAGCGAAGCGAGCGAGAAGCTACATCAATTCCCGCGCTATAGTTATATATCAAATGTTCTTTACTAACAATTCTCACCGATCGAAAGAAAGTTTCTGATTTGATAGAAGAATAACAGATATGTTTCGCTAGGTACGCGATTCGTGCTGATCGATGTATCTCGATGATGTTTTTGTTTTCGTTTTTGTTTTCGTTTTTGTTTTCGTTTTTGTTTTCGTTTTTGTTTTCGTTTTTGTTTTCGTTTTTGTTTTCGTTTTTGTTTTCGTTTTTGTTTTCGTTTTTGTTTTCGTTTTTGTTTTCGTTTTTGTTTTCGTGTTTGTTTTCGTTTTTGTTTTCGTTTTTGTTTTCTTTTTTGTTTTCGTTTTTGTTTTCGTTTTTGTTTTCGTTTTTGTTTTCGTTTTTGTTTTCGTTTTTGTTTTCGTTTTTGTTTTCGTTTTTGTTTTCGTTTTTGATTTCGTTTTTGTTTTCGTTTTTGTTTTCGTTTTTGTTTTCGTTTTTGTTTTTGTTTTCCTTTTCGTTTTTGTTTGTGTTTTTGTTTTCGTTTTTGTTTTCGTTTTTGTTTTCGTTTTTGTTTTCGTTTTTGTTTTCGTTTTTGTTTTCGTTTTTGTTTTCGTTTTTGTTTTCGTTTTTGTTTTCGTTTTTGTTTTCGTGTTTGTTTTCGTTTTTGTTTTCGTTTTCGTTTTTGTTTTTGTTTTTGTTTTTGTTTTTGATTTTGTTTTTGTTTTTGTCCTTGTTTCTGTCCTTGTCTTTGTCTTAATTGGTTTTTGTTTGTACGAGACTAAGTCCAGCGGCATAATGCTCTTCGATCGCACACGACCAAGTCCAGCGGCGTGTCGCTCCTAGGGCTGTTGCGAATACTTAAAAGTCCCTACGGTCAAAATCATTGGGTTGCGACTCACCTTTACGAGTTGCTCGCTCGCTGCGCTCGCTCGGAATGTTATAGCCTTACCTAAAACCAATCCACCTTGCGTTCGTTTTTCGAAAAGACCGCGATTTTCCGATAATTTACAGACGCGCGGGATCGGTTTTGAGGTTAGGCTAGTTTTATAAGAGCGAGCGAAGCGAGCGAGAAGCTACATCAATTCCCGCGCTATAGTTATATATCAAATGTTCTTTACTAACAATTCTCACCGATCGAAAGAAAGTTTCTGATTTGATAGAAGAATAACAGATATGTTTCGCTAGGTACGCGATTCGTGCTGATCGATGTATCTCGATGATGTTGTTGTTTTCGTTTTTGTTTTCGTTTTTGTTTTCGTTTTTGTTTTCGTTTTTGATTTCGTTTTTGTTTTCGTTTTTGTTTTCGTTTTTGTTTTCGTTTTTGTTTTCGTTTTTGTTTTCGTTTTTGTTTTCGTTTTTGTTTTCGTGTTTGTTTTCGTTTTTGTTTTCGTTTTCGTTTTTGTTTTTGTTTTTGTTTTTGATTTTGTTTTTGTTTTTGTCCTTGTTTCTGTCCTTGTCTTTGTCTTAATTGGTTTTTGTTTGTACGAGACTAAGTCCAGCGGCATAATGCTCTTCGATCCCACACGACCAAGTCCAGCGGCGTGTCGCTCCTAGGGCTGTTGCGAATACTTAAAAGTCCCTACGGTCAAAATCATTGGGTTGCGACTCACCTTTACGAGTTGCTCGCTCGCTGCGCTCGCTCGGAATGTTATAGCCTTACCTAAAACCAATCCACCTTGCGTTCGTTTTTCGAAAAGACCGCGATTTTCCGATAATTTACAGACGCGCGGGATCGGTTTTGAGGTTAGGCTAGTTTTATAAGAGCGAGCGAAGCGAGCGAGAAGCTACATCAATTCCCGCGCTATAGTTATATATCAAATGTTCTTTACTAACAATTCTCACCGATCGAAAGAAAGTTTCTGATTTGATAGAAGAATAACAGATATGTTTCGCTAGGTACGCGATTCGTGCTGATCGATGTATCTCGATGATGTTTTTGTTTTCGTTTTTGTTTTCGTTTTTGTTTTCGTTTTTGTTTTTGTTTTCCTTTTCGTTTTTGTTTGTGTTTTTGTTTTCGTTTTTGTTTTCGTTTTTGATTTCGTTTTTGTTTTCGTTTTTGTTTTCGTTTTTGTTTTCGTTTTTGTTTTCGTTTTTGTTTTCGTTTTTGTTTTCGTTTTTGTTTTCGTGTTTGTTTTCGTTTTTGTTTTCGTTTTCGTTTTTGTTTTTGTTTTTGTTTTTGTTTTTGTTTTTGATTTTGTTTTTGTTTTTGTCCTTGTTTCTGTCCTTGTCTTTGTCTTAATTGGTTTTTGTTTGTACGAGACTAAGTCCAGCGGCATAATGCTCTTCGATCGCACACGACCAAGTCCAGCGGCGTGTCGCTCCTAGGGCTGTTGCGAATACTTAAAAGTCCCTACGGTCAAAATCATTGGGTTGCGACTCACCTTTACGAGTTGCTCGCTCGCTGCGCTCGCTCGGAATGTTATAGCCTTACCTAAAACCAATCCACCTTGCGTTCGTTTTTCGAAAAGACCGCGATTTTCCGATAATTTACAGACGCGCGGGATCGGTTTTGAGGTTAGGCTAGTTTTATAAGAGCGAGCGAAGCGAGCGAGAAGCTACATCAATTCCCGCGCTATAGTTATATATCAAATGTTCTTTACTAACAATTCTCACCGATCGAAAGAAAGTTTCTGATTTGATAGAAGAATAACAGATATGTTTCGCTAGGTATGCGATTCGTGCTGATCGATGTATCTCGATGATGTTTTTGTTTTCGTTTTTGTTTTCGTTTTTGTTTTCGTTTTTGTTTTCGTTTTTCTTTTCGTGTTTGTTTTCGTTTTTGTTTTCGTTTTTGTTTTCTTTTTTGTTTTCGTTTTTGTTTTCGTTTTTGATTTCTTTTTTGTTTTCGTTTTTGTTTTCGTTTTTGTTTTCGTTTTTGTTTTCGTTTTCGTTTTTGTTTTCGTGTTTGTTTTCGTTTTTGTTTTCGTTTTTGTTTTCGTTTTTGTTTTCGTTTTCGTTTTTGTTTTTGTTTTTGTCCTTGTTTCTGTCCTTGTCTTTGTCTTAATTGGTTTTTGTTTGTACGAGACTAAGTCCAGCGGCATAATGCTCTTCGATCGCACACGACCAAGTCCAGCGGCGTGTCGCTCCTAGGGCTGTTGCGAATACTTAAAAGTCCCTACGGTCAAAATCATTGGGTTGCGACTCACCTTTACGAGTTGCTCGCTCGCTGCGCTCGCTCGGAATGTTATAGCCTTACCTAAAACCAATCCACCTTGCGTTCGTTTTTCGAAAAGACCGCGATTTTCCGATAATTTACAGACGCGCGGGATCGGTTTTGAGGTTAGGCTAGTTTTATAAGAGCGAGCGAAGCGAGCGAGAAGCTACATCAATTCCCGCGCTATAGTTATATATCAAATGTTCTTTACTAACAATTCTCACCGATCGAAAGAAAGTTTCTGATTTGATAGAAGAATAACAGATATGTTTCGCTAGGTACGCGATTCGTGCTGATCGATGTATCTCGATGATGTTTTTGTTTTCGTTTTTGTTTTCGTTTTTGTTTTCGTTTTTGTTTTCGTTTTTGTTTTCGTTTTTGTTTTCGTTTTTGTTTTCGTTTTTGTTTTCGTTTTTGTTTTCGTTTTTGTTTTCGTTTTTGTTTTCGTGTTTGTTTTCGTTTTTGTTTTCGTTTTTGTTTTCTTTTTTGTTTTCGTTTTTGTTTTCGTTTTTGTTTTCGTTTTTGTTTTCGTTTTTGTTTTCGTTTTTGTTTTCGTTTTTGTTTTCGTTTTTGTTTTCGTTTTTGTTTTCGTTTTTGATTTCGTTTTTGTTTTCGTTTTTGTTTTCGTTTTTGTTTTCGTTTTTGTTTTTGTTTTCCTTTTCGTTTTTGTTTGTGTTTTTGTTTTCGTTTTTGTTTTCGTTTTTGATTTCGTTTTTGTTTTCGTTTTTGTTTTCGTTTTTGTTTTCGTTTTTGTTTTCGTTTTTGTTTTCGTTTTTGTTTTCGTTTTTGTTTTCGTGTTTGTTTTCGTTTTTGTTTTCGTTTTCGTTTTTGTTTTTGTTTTTGTTTTTGTTTTTGATTTTGTTTTTGTTTTTGTCCTTGTTTCTGTCCTTGTCTTTGTCTTAATTGGTTTTTGTTTGTACGAGACTAAGTCCAGCGGCATAATGCTCTTCGATCGCACACGACCAAGTCCAGCGGCGTGTCGCTCCTAGGGCTGTTGCGAATACTTAAAAGTCCCTACGGTCAAAATCATTGGGTTGCGACTCACCTTTACGAGTTGCTCGCTCGCTGCGCTCGCTCGGAATGTTATAGCCTTACCTAAAACCAATCCACCTTGCGTTCGTTTTTCGAAAAGACCGCGATTTTCCGATAATTTACAGACGCGCGGGATCGGTTTTGAGGTTAGGCTAGTTTTATAAGAGCGAGCGAAGCGAGCGAGAAGCTACATCAATTCCCGCGCTATAGTTATATATCAAATGTTCTTTACTAACAATTCTCACCGATCGAAAGAAAGTTTCTGATTTGATAGAAGAATAACAGATATGTTTCGCTAGGTACGCGATTCGTGCTGATCGATGTATCTCGATGATGTTGTTGTTTTCGTTTTTGTTTTCGTTTTTGTTTTCGTTTTTGTTTTCGTTTTTGATTTCGTTTTTGTTTTCGTTTTTGTTTTCGTTTTTGTTTTCGTTTTTGTTTTCGTTTTTGTTTTCGTTTTTGTTTTCGTTTTTGATTTCGTGTTTGTTTTCGTTTTTGTTTTCGTTTTCGTTTTTGTTTTTGTTTTTGTTTTTGATTTTGTTTTTGTTTTTGTCCTTGTTTCTGTCCTTGTCTTTGTCTTAATTGGTTTTTGTTTGTACGAGACTAAGTCCAGCGGCATAATGCTCTTCGATCCCACACGACCAAGTCCAGCGGCGTGTCGCTCCTAGGGCTGTTGCGAATACTTAAAAGTCCCTACGGTCAAAATCATTGGGTTGCGACTCACCTTTACGAGTTGCTCGCTCGCTGCGCTCGCTCGGAATGTTATAGCCTTACCTAAAACCAATCCACCTTGCGTTCGTTTTTCGAAAAGACCGCGATTTTCCGATAATTTACAGACGCGCGGGATCGGTTTTGAGGTTAGGCTAGTTTTATAAGAGCGAGCGAAGCGAGCGAGAAGCTACATCAATTCCCGCGCTATAGTTATATATCAAATGTTCTTTACTAACAATTCTCACCGATCGAAAGAAAGTTTCTGATTTGATAGAAGAATAACAGATATGTTTCGCTAGGTACGCGATTCGTGCTGATCGATGTATCTCGATGATGTTTTTGTTTTCGTTTTTGTTTTCGTTTTTGTTTTCGTTTTTGTTTTCGTTTTTGTTTTCGTTTTTGTTTTCGTTTTTGTTTTCGTTTTTGTTTTCGTTTTTGTTTTCGTTTTTGTTTTCGTGTTTGTTTTCGTTTTTGTTTTCGTTTTTGTTTTCTTTTTTGTTTTCGTTTTTGTTTTCGTTTTTGTTTTCGTTTTTGTTTTCGTTTTTGTTTTCGTTTTTGTTTTCGTTTTTGTTTTCGTTTTTGTTTTCGTTTTTGATTTCGTTTTTGTTTTCGTTTTTGTTTTCGTTTTTGTTTTCGTTTTTGTTTTCGTTTTTGTTTTCGTTTTTGTTTTCGTTTTTGTTTTCGTTTTTGTTTTCGTGTTTGTTTTCGTTTTTGTTTTCGTTTTTGTTTTCGTTTTTGTTTTCGTTTTTGTTTTTGTTTTCGTTTTTGTTTTTGTTTTTGTCCTTGTTTCTGTCCTTGTCTTTGTCTTAATTGGTTTTTGTTTGTACGAGACTAAGTCCAGCGGCATAATGCTCTTCGATCGCACACGACCAAGTCCAGCGGCGTGTCGCTCCTAGGGCTGTTGCGAATACTTAAAAGTCCCTACGGTCAAAATCATTGGGTTGCGACTCACCTTTACGAGTTGCTCGCTCGCTGCGCTCGCTCGGAATGTTATAGCCTTACCTAAAACCAATCCACCTTGCGTTCGTTTTTCGAAAAGACCGCGATTTTCCGATAATTTACAGACGCGCGGGATCGGTTTTGAGGTTAGGCTAGTTTTATAAGAGCGAGCGAAGCGAGCGAGAAGCTACATCAATTCCCGCGCTATAGTTATATATCAAATGTTCTTTACTAACAATTCTCACCGATCGAAAGAAAGTTTCTGATTTGATAGAAGAATAACAGATATGTTTCGCTAGGTACGCGATTCGTGCTGATCGATGTATCTCGATGATGTTTTTGTTTTCGTTTTTGTTTTCGTTTTTGTTTTCGTTTTTGTTTTCGTTTTTGTTTTCGTTTTTGTTTTCGTTTTTGTTTTCGTGTTTGTTTTCGTTTTTGTTTTCGTTTTTGTTTTCTTTTTTGTTTTCGTTTTTGTTTTCGTTTTTGTTTTCGTTTTTGTTTTCGTTTTTGTTTTCGTTTTTGTTTTCGTTTTTGATTTCGTTTTTGTTTTCGTTTTTGTTTTCGTTTTTGTTTTCGTTTTTGTTTTCGTTTTTGTTTTCGTTTTTGTTTTCGTTTTTGTTTTCGTTTTTGTTTTCGTGTTTGTTTTCGTTTTTGTTTTCGTTTTTGTTTTCGTTTTTGTTTTCGTTTTTGTTTTCGTTTTTGTTTTCGTTTTTGTTTTCGTTTTTGATTTCGTTTTTGTTTTCGTTTTTGTTTTCGTTTTTGTTTTCGTTTTTGTTTTCGTTTTTGTTTTCGTTTTTGTTTTCGTTTTTGTTTTCGTGTTTGTTTTCGTTTTTGTTTTCGTTTTTGTTTTCGTTTTTGTTTTCGTTTTTGTTTTCGTTTTTGTTTTCGTGTTTGTTTTCGTTTTTGTTATCGTTTTCGTTTTCGTTTTTGTTTTCTTTTTTGTTTTCGTTTTTGTTTTCGTTTTTGTTTTCGTTTTTGTTTTCGTTTTTGTTTTCGTTTTTGTTTTCGTTTTTGTTTTCGTTTTTGTTTTCGTTTTTGTTTTCGTTTTTGATTTCGTTTTTGTTTTCGTTTTTGTTTTCGTTTTTGTTTTCGTTTTTGTTTTCGTTTTTGTTTTCGTTTTTGTTTTCGTTTTTGTTTTCGTGTTTGTTTTCGTTTTTGTTTTCGTTTTTGTTTTCGTTTTTGTTTTCGTTTTTGTTTTCGTTTTTGTTTTCGTTTTTGTTTTCTTTTTTGTTTTCGTTTTTGTTTTCGTTTTTGTTTTCGTTTTTGTTTTCGTTTTTGTTTTCGTTTTTGTTTTCGTTTTTTTTTTCGTTTTTGTTTTTGTTTTTGTTTTTGTTTTCGTTTTTGTTTTCGTTTTCGTTTTCGTTTTTGTTTTCTTTTTTGTTTTCGTTTTTGTTTTCGTTTTCGTTTTTGTTTTCGTTTTTGTTTTCGTTTTTGTTTTCGTTTTTGTTTTCGTTTTTGTTTTCGTTTTTGTTTTCGTTTTTGATTTCGTTTTTGTTTTCGTTTTTGTTTTCGTTTTTGTTTTCGTTTTTGTTTTCGTTTTTGTTTTCGTTTTTGTTTTCGTTTTTGTTTTCGTGTTTGTTTTCGTTTTTGTTTTCGTTTTTGTTTTCGTTTTTGTTTTCGTTTTCGTTTTTGTTTTTGTTTTTGTCCTTGTTTCTGTCCTTGTCTTTGTCTTAATTGGTTTTTGTTTGTACGAGACTAAGTCCAGCGGCATAATGCTCTTCGATCGCACACGACCAAGTCCAGCGGCGTGTCGCTCCTAGGGCTGTTGCGAATACTTAAAAGTCCCTACGGTCAAAATCATTGGGTTGCGACTCACCTTTACGAGTTGCTCGCTCGCTGCGCTCGCTCGGAATGTTATAGCCTTACCTAAAACCAATCCACCTTGCGTTCGTTTTTCGAAAAGACCGCGATTTTCCGATAATTTACAGACGCGCGGGATCGGTTTTGAGGTTAGGCTAGTTTTATAAGAGCGAGCGAAGCGAGCGAGAAGCTACATCAATTCCCGCGCTATAGTTATATATCAAATGTTCTTTACTAACAATTCTCACCGATCGAAAGAAAGTTTCTGATTTGATAGAAGAATAACAGATATGTTTCGCTAGGTACGCGATTCGTGCTGATCGATGTATCTCGATGATGTTTTTGTTTTCGTTTTTGTTTTCGTTTTTGTTTTCGTTTTTGTTTTCGTTTTTCTTTTCGTGTTTGTTTTCGTTTTTGTTTTCGTTTTTGTTTTCTTTTTTGTTTTCGTTTTTGTTTTCGTTTTTGTTTTCGTTTTTGTTTTCGTTTTTGTTTTCGTTTTTGTTTTCGTTTTTGTTTTTGTTTTTGTTTTTTTTTTTTTTTTCGTTTTTGTTTTCGTTTTCGTTTTCGTTTTTGTTTTCTTTTTTGTTTTCGTTTTTGTTTTCGTTTTCGTTTTTGTTTTCGTTTTTGTTTTCGTTTTTGTTTTCGTTTTTGTTTTCGTTTTTGTTTTCGTTTTTGTTTTCGTTTTTGTTTTCGTTTTTGTTTTCGTTTTTGTTTTCGTTTTTGTTTTCGTTTTTGTTTTCGTTTTTGTTTTCGTTTTTGTTTTCGTTTTTGTTTTCGTGTTTGTTTTCGTTTTTGTTTTCGTTTTTGTTTTCGTTTTTGTTTTCGTTTTCGTTTTTGTTTTTGTTTTTGTCCTTGTTTCTGTCCTTGTCTTTGTCTTAATTGGTTTTTGTTTGTACGAGACTAAGTCCAGCGGCATAATGCTCTTCGATCGCACACGACCAAGTCCAGCGGCGTGTCGCTCCTAGGGCTGTTGCGAATACTTAAAAGTCCCTACGGTCAAAATCATTGGGTTGCGACTCACCTTTACGAGTTGCTCGCTCGCTGCGCTCGCTCGGAATGTTATAGCCTTACCTAAAACCAATCCACCTTGCGTTCGTTTTTCGAAAAGACCGCGATTTTCCGATAACGGGATCGGTTTTGAGGTTAGGCTAGTTTTATAAGAGCGAGCGAAGCGAGCGAGAAGCTACATCAATTCCCGCGCTATAGTTATATATCAAATGTTCTTTACTAACAATTCTCACCGATCGAAAGAAAGTTTCTGATTTGATAGAAGAATAACAGATATGTTTCGCTAGGTACGCGATTCGTGCTGATCGATGTATCTCGATGATGTTGTTGTTTTCGTTTTTGTTTTCGTTTTTGTTTTCGTTTTTGTTTTCGTTTTTGTTTTCGTTTTTGTTTTCGTTTTTGTTTTCGTTTTTGTTTTCGTTTTTGTTTTCGTTTTTGTTTTCGTTTTTGTTTTCGTTTTTGTTTTCGTTTTTGTTTTCGTGTTTGTTTTCGTTTTTGTTTTCGTTTTCGTTTTCGTTTTTGTTTTCTTTTTTGTTTTCGTTTTTGTTTTCGTTTTTGTTTTCGTTTTTGTTTTCGTTTTTGTTTTCGTTTTTGTTTTCGTTTTTGTTTTCGTTTTTGTTTTCGTTTTTGTTTTCGTTTTTGTTTTTGTTTTCGTTTTTGTTTTCGTTTTTGTTTTCGTTTTTGTTTTCGTTTTTGTTTTCGTTTTTGTTTTCGTTTTTGTTTTCGTGTTTGTTTTCGTTTTTGTTTTCGTTTTTGTTTTCGTTTTTGTTTTTGTTTTCGTTTTTGTTTTCGTTTTTGTTTTTGTTTTCCTTTTCGTTTTTGTTTTCGTTTTTGTTTTCGTTTTTGTTTTCGTTTTTGTTTTCGTTTTTGTTTTCGTTTTTGTTTTTGTTTTCGTTTTTGTTTTCGTTTTTGTTTTTGTTTTCCTTTTCGTTTTTGTTTTCGTTTTTGTTTTCGTTTTTGTTTTCGTTTTTGTTTTCGTTTTTGTTTTCGTTTTTGTTTTCGTTTTTGTTTTCGTGTTTGTTTTCGTTTTTGTTTTCGTTTTTGTTTTCGTTTTTGTTTTTGTTTTCGTTTTTGTTTTTGTTTTTGTCCTTGTTTCTGTCCTTGTCTTTGTCTTAATTGGTTTTTGTTTGTACGAGACTAAGTCCAGCGGCATAATGCTCTTCGATCGCACACGACCAAGTCCAGCGGCGTGTCGCTCCTAGGGCTGTTGCGAATACTTAAAAGTCCCTACGGTCAAAATCATTGGGTTGCGACTCACCTTTACGAGTTGCTCGCTCGCTGCGCTCGCTCGGAATGTTATAGCCTTACCTAAAACCAATCCACCTTGCGTTCGTTTTTCGAAAAGACCGCGATTTTCCGATAATTTACAGACGCGCGGGATCGGTTTTGATGTTAGGCTAGTTTTATAAGAGCGAGCGAAGCGAGCGAGAAGCTACATCAATTCCCGCCCTATAGTTATATATCAAATGTACTTTACTAACAATTCTCACCGATCGAAAGAAAGTTTCTGATTTGATAGAAGAATAACAGATATGTTTCGCTAGGTACGCGATTCGTGCTGATCGATGTATCTCGATGATGTTTTTGTTTTCGTTTTTGTTTTCGTTTTTGTTTTCGTTTTTGTTTTCGTTTTTCTTTTCGTGTTTGTTTTCGTTTTTGTTTTCGTTTTTGTTTTCTTTTTTGTTTTCGTTTTTGTTTTCGTTTTTGTTTTCTTTTTTGTTTTCGTTTTTGTTTTCGTTTTTGTTTTCGTTTTTGTTTTCGTTTTTGTTTTCGTTTTTGTTTTCGTTTTTGTTTTCGTTTTTGTTTTCGTTTTTGTTTTCGTTTTTGTTTTCGTTTTTGTTTTTGTTTTCGTTTTTGTTTTCGTTTTTGATTTCGTTTTTGTTTTCGTTTTTGTTTTCGTTTTTGTTTTTGTTTTCGTTTTTGTTTTCGTTTTTGATTTCGTTTTTGTTTTCGTTTTTGTTTTCGTTTTTGTTTTCGTTTTTGTTTTCGTTTTTGTTTTCGTTTTTGTTTTCGTTTTTCTTTTCGTGTTTGTTTTCGTTTTTGTTTTCGTTTTTGTTTTCTTTTTTGTTTTCGTTTTTGTTTTCGTTTTTGTTTTCGTTTTTGTTTTCGTTTTTGTTTTCCTTTTCGTTTTTGTTTGTGTTTTTGTTTTTGTCCTTGTTTCTGTCCTTGTCTTTGTCTTAATTGGTTTTTGTTTGTACGAGACTAAGTCCAGCGGCATAATGCTCTTCGATCGCACACGACCAAGTCCAGCGGCGTGTCGCTCCTAGGGCTGTTGCGAATACTTAAAAGTCCCTACGGTCAAAATCATTGGGTTGCGACTCACCTTTACGAGTTGCTCGCTCGCTGCGCTCGCTCGGAATGTTATAGCCTTACCTAAAACCAATCCACCTTGCGTTCGTTTTTCGAAAGGACCGCGATTTTCCGATAATTTACAGACGCGCGGGATCGGTTTTGAGGTTAGGCTAGTTTTATAAGAGCGAGCGAAGCGAGCGAGAAGCTACATCAATTCCCGCGCTATAGTTATATATCAAATGTTCTTTACTAACAATTCTCACCGATCGAAAGAAAGTTTCTGATTTGATAGAAGAATAACAGATATGTTTCGCTAGGTACGCGATTCGTGCTGATCGATGTATCTCGATGATGTTTTTGTTTTCGTTTTTGTTTTCGTTTTTGTTTTCGTTTTTGTTTTCGTTTTTGTTTTCGTTTTTGTTTTCGTTTTTGTTTTCGTTTTTGTTTTCGTTTTTGTTTTCGTTTTTGTTTTCGTTTTTGTTTTCGTTTTTGTTTTCGTTTTTGTTTTCGTTTTTGTTTTTGTTTTCTTTTTTGTTTTCGTTTTTGTTTTCGTTTTTGTTTTCGTTTTTGTTTTCGTTTTTCTTTTCGTGTTTGTTTTCGTTTTTGTTTTCGTTTTTGTTTTCTTTTTTGTTTTCGTTTTTGTTTTCGTTTTTGTTTTCGTGTTTGTTTTCGTTTTTGTTTTCGTTTTTGTTTTCTTTTTTGTTTTCGTTTTTGTTTTCGTTTTTGTTTTCGTTTTTGTTTTCGTTTTTGTTTTCGTTTTTGTTTTCGTTTTTGTTTTCGTTTTTGTTTTCGTTTTTGTTTTCGTTTTTGATTTCGTTTTTGTTTTCGTTTTTGTTTTCGTTTTTGTTTTCGTTTTTGTTTTCGTTTTTCTTTTCGTGTTTGTTTTCGTTTTTGTTTTCGTTTTTGTTTTCGTTTTTGTTTTCGTGTTTGTTTTCGTTTTTGTTTTCGTTTTTGTTTTCGTTTTTGTTTTTGTTTTCGTTTTTGTTTTTGTTTTCGTTTTTGTTTTTGTTTTCGTTTTTGTTTTCGTTTTTGTTTTCGTTTTTGTTTTCGTTTTTGTTTTCGTTTTTGTTTTCGTTTTCGTTTTTGTTTTCGTTTTTGTTTTCGTTTTTGTTTTTGTTTTCCTTTTCGTTTTTGTTTGTGTTTTTGTTTTCGTTTTTTGTTTTCGTTTTTGTTTTCGTTTTTGTTTTCGTTTTTGTTTTCGTTTTTGTTTTCGTTTTTGTTTTCGTGTTTGTTTTCGTTTTTGTTTTCGTTTTTGTTTTCGTTTTTGTTTTTGTTTTCGTTTTTGTTTTCGTTTTTGTTTTTGTTTTCCTTTTCGTTTTTGTTTGTGTTTTTGTTTTTGTCCTTGTTTCTGTCCTTGTCTTTGTCTTAATTGGTTTTTGTTTGTACGAGACTAAGTCCAGCGGCATAATGCTCTTCGATCGCACACGACCAAGTCCAGCGGCGTGTCGCTCCTAGGGCTGTTGCGAATACTTAAAAGTCCCTACGGTCAAAATCATTGGGTTGCGACTCACCTTTACGAGTTGCTCGCTCGCTGCGCTCGCTCGGAATGTTATAGCCTTACCTAAAACCAATCCACCTTGCGTTCGTTTTTCGAAAAGACCGCGATTTTCCGATAATTTACAGACGCGCGGGATCGGTTTTGAGGTTAGGCTAGTTTTATAAGAGCGAGCGAAGCGAGCGAGAAGCTACATCAATTCCCGCGCTATAGTTATATATCAAATGTTCTTTACTAACAATTCTCACCGATCGAAAGAAAGTTTCTGATTTGATAGAAGAATAACAGATATGTTTCGCTAGGTACGCGATTCGTGCTGATCGATGTATCTCGATGATGTTTTTGTTTTCGTTTTTGTTTTCGTTTTTGTTTTCGTTTTTGTTTTCGTTTTTCTTTTCGTGTTTGTTTTCGTTTTTGTTTTCGTTTTTGTTTTCTTTTTTGTTTTCGTTTTTGTTTTCGTTTTTGTTTTCTTTTTTGTTTTCGTTTTTGTTTTCGTTTTTGTTTTCGTTTTTGTTTTCGTTTTCGTTTTTGTTTTCGTTTTTGTTTTCGTTTTTGTTTTCGTTTTTGTTTTCGTTTTTGTTTTCGTTTTTGTTTTCGTTTTTGTTTTCGTTTTTGTTTTCGTTTTTGTTTTCGTTTTTGTTTTCGTTTTTGTTTTCGTTTTTGTTTTTGTTTTCGTTTTTGTTTTCGTTTTTGTTTTTGTTTTCCTTTTCGTTTTTGTTTTCGTTTTTGTTTTCGTTTTTGTTTTCGTTTTTGTTTTCGTTTTTGTTTTCGTTTTTGTTTTCGTTTTTGTTTTCGTTTTTGTTTTTGTTTTCGTTTTTGTTTTCGTGTTTGTTTTCGTTTTTGTTTTCGTTTTTGTTTTCGTTTTTGTTTTCGTTTTTGTTTTTGTTTTCGTTTTTGTTTTTGTTTTTGTTTTTGTTTTCCTTTTCGTTTTTGTTTGTGTTTTTGTTTTCGTTTTTGTTTTCGTTTTTGTTTTCGTTTTTGTTTTCGTTTTTGTTTTCGTTTTTGTTTTCGTTTTTGTTTTCGTGTTTGTTTTCGTTTTTGTTTTCGTTTTTGTTTTCGTTTTTGTTTTCGTTTTTGTTTTCGTTTTTGTTTTCGTTTTTGTTTTCGTTTTTGTTTTCGTTTTTGTTTTCGTGTTTGTTTTCGTTTTTGTTTTCGTTTTCGTTTTCGTTTTTGTTTTCGTTTTTGTTTTCGTTTTTGTTTTCGTTTTTGTTTTCGTTTTTGTTTTCGTTTTTGTTTTCGTTTTTGTTTCCGTTTTTGTTTTCGTTTTTGTTTTTGTTTTCGTTTTTGTTTTCGTTTTTGTTTTCGTTTTTGTTTTCGTTTTTGTTTTCGTTTTTGTTTTCGTTTTTGTTTTTGTTTTCGTTTTTGTTTTCGTTTTTGTTTTTGTTTTCCTTTTCGTTTTTGTTTGTGTTTTTGTTTTCGTTTTTGTTTTCGTTTTTGTTTTCGTTTTTGTTTTCGTTTTTGTTTTCGTTTTTGTTTTCGTTTTTGTTTTCGTGTTTGTTTTCGTTTTTGTTTTCGTTTTTGTTTTCGTTTTTGTTTTTGTTTTCGTTTTTGTTTTTGTTTTTGTCCTTGTTTCTGTCCTTGTCTTTGTCTTAATTGGTTTTTGTTTGTACGAGACTAAGTCCAGCGGCATAATGCTCTTCGATCGCACACGACCAAGTCCAGCGGCGTGTCGCTCCTAGGGCTGTTGCGAATACTTAAAAGTCCCTACGGTCAAAATCATTGGGTTGCGACTCACCTTTACGAGTTGCTCGCTCGCTGCGCTCGCTCGGAATGTTATAGCCTTACCTAAAACCAATCCACCTTGCGTTCGTTTTTCGAAAAGACCGCGATTTTCCGATAATTTACAGACGCGCGGGATCGGTTTTGAGGTTAGGCTAGTTTTATAAGAGCGAGCGAAGCGAGCGAGAAGCTACATCAATTCCCGCGCTATAGTTATATATCAAATGTTCTTTACTAACAATTCTCACCGATCGAAAGAAAGTTTCTGATTTGATAGAAGAATAACAGATATGTTTCGCTAGGTACGCGATTCGTGCTGATCGATGTATCTCGATGATGTTTTTGTTTTCGTTTTTGTTTTCGTTTTTGTTTTCGTTTTTGTTTTCGTTTTTCTTTTCGTGTTTGTTTTCGTTTTTGTTTTCGTTTTTGTTTTCTTTTTTGTTTTCGTTTTTGTTTTCGTTTTTGTTTTCTTTTTTGTTTTCGTTTTTGTTTTCGTTTTTGTTTTCGTTTTTGTTTTCGTTTTCGTTTTTGTTTTCGTTTTTGTTTTCGTTTTTGTTTTCGTTTTTGTTTTCGTTTTTGTTTTCGTTTTTGTTTTCGTTTTTGTTTTCGTTTTTGTTTTCGTTTTTGTTTTCGTTTTTGTTTTCGTTTTTGTTTTCGTTTTTGTTTTCGTTTTTGTTTTTGTTTTCGTTTTTGTTTTCGTTTTTGTTTTTGTTTTCCTTTTCGTTTTTGTTTTCGTTTTTGTTTTCGTTTTTGTTTTCGTTTTTGTTTTCGTTTTTGTTTTCGTTTTTGTTTTCGTTTTGTTTTCGTTTTTGTTTTTGTTTTCGTTTTTGTTTTTGTTTTCGTTTTTGTTTTCGTGTTTGTTTTCGTTTTTGTTTTCGTTTTTGTTTTTGTTTTCGTTTTTGTTTTTGTTTTTGTTTTTGTTTTCCTTTTCGTTTTTGTTTGTGTTTTTGTTTTCGTTTTTGTTTTCGTTTTTGTTTTCGTTTTTGTTTTCGTTTTTGTTTTCGTTTTTGTTTTCGTTTTTGTTTTCGTGTTTGTTTTCGTTTTTGTTTTCGTTTTTGTTTTCGTTTTTGTTTTCGTTTTTGTTTTCGTTTTTGTTTTCGTTTTTGTTTTCGTTTTTGTTTTCGTTTTTGTTTTTGTTTTCGTTTTTGTTTTCGTTTTTGTTTTTGTTTTTGTTTTTGTTTTCCTTTTCGTTTTTGTTTGTGTTTTTGTTTTCGTTTTTGTTTTCGTTTTTGTTTTCGTTTTTGTTTCCGTTTTTGTTTTCGTTTTTGTTTTTGTTTTCGTTTTTGTTTTCGTTTTTGTTTTCGTTTTTGTTTTCGTTTTTGTTTTCGTTTTTGTTTTCGTTTTTGTTTTTGTTTTCGTTTTTGTTTTCGTTTTTGTTTTTGTTTTCCTTTTCGTTTTTGTTTGTGTTTTTGTTTTCGTTTTTGTTTTCGTTTTTGTTTTCGTTTTTGTTTTCGTTTTTGTTTTCGTTTTTGTTTTCGTTTTTGTTTTCGTGTTTGTTTTCGTTTTTGTTTTCGTTTTTGTTTTCGTTTTTGTTTTTGTTTTCGTTTTTGTTTTTGTTTTTGTCCTTGTTTCTGTCCTTGTCTTTGTCTTAATTGGTTTTTGTTTGTACGAGACTAAGTCCAGCGGCATAATGCTCTTCGATCGCACACGACCAAGTCCAGCGGCGTGTCGCTCCTAGGGCTGTTGCGAATACTTAAAAGTCCCTACGGTCAGAATCATTGGGTTGCGACTCACCTTTACGAGTTGCTCGCTCGCTGCGCTCGCTCGGAATGTTATAGCCTTACCTAAAACCAATCCACCTTGCGTTCGTTTTTCGAAAAGACCGCGATTTTCCGATAATTTACAGACGCGCGGGATCGGTTTTGAGGTTAGGCTAGTTTTATAAGAGCGAGCGAAGCGAGCGAGAAGCTACATCAATTCCCGCGCTATAGTTAGATATCAAATGTTCTTTACTAACAATTCTCACCGATCGAAAGAAAGTTTCTGATTTGATAGAAGAATAACAGATATGTTTCGCTAGGTACGCGATTCGTGCTGATCGATGTATCTCGATGATGTTGTTGTTTTCGTTTTTGTTTTCGTTTTTGTTTTCGTTTTTGTTTTCGTTTTTCTTTTCGTGTTTGTTTTCGTTTTTGTTTTCGTTTTTGTTTTCGTTTTTGTTTTCGTTTTTGTTTTCGTTTTTGTTTGTGTTTTTGTTTTCGTTTTTGTTTTCGTTTTTGTTTTCGTTTTTGTTTTCGTTTTTGTTTTCGTTTTTGTTTTCGTTTTTGTTTTTGTTTTCGTTTTTGTTTTCGTGTTTGTTTTCGTTTTTGTTTTCGTGTTTGTTTTCGTTTTTGTTTTTGTTTTCGTTTTTGTTTTCGTTTTTGTTTTTGTTTTCCTTTTCGTTTTTGTTTGTGTTTTTGTTTTCGTTTTTGTTTTCGTTTTTGTTTTCGTTTTTGTTTTCGTTTTTGTTTTCGTGTTTGTTTTCGTTTTTGTTTTCGTTTTTGTTTTCGTTTTTGTTTTCGTTTTTGTTTTCCTTTTTGTTTTCGTTTTTGTTTTCGTTTTTGTTTTCGTTTTTGTTTTCGTTTTTGTTTTCGTTTTTGTTTTTGTTTTCGTTTTTGTTTTCGTTTTTGTTTTTGTTTTCCTTTTCGTTTTTGTTTGTGTTTTTGTTTTTGTCCTTGTTTCTGTCCTTGTCTTTGTCTTAATTGGTTTTTGTTTGTACGAGACTAAGTCCAGCGGCATAATGCTCTTCGATCGCACACGACCAAGTCCAGCGGCGTGTCGCTCCTAGGGCTGTTGCGAATACTTAAAAGTCCCTACGGTCAAAATCATTGGGTTGCGACTCACCTTTACGAGTTGCTCGCTCGCTGCGCTCGCTCGGAATGTTATAGCCTTACCTAAAACCAATCCACCTTGCGTTCGTTTTTCGAAAAGACCGCGATTTTCCGATAATTTACAGACGCGCGGGATCGGTTTTGAGGTTAGGCTAGTTTTATAAGAGCGAGCGAAGCGAGCGAGAAGCTACATCAATTCCCGCGCTATAGTTATATATCAAATGTTCTTTACTAACAATTCTCACCGATCGAAAGAAAGTTTCTGATTTGATAGAAGAATAACAGATATGTTTCGCTAGGTACGCGATTCGTGCTGATCGATGTATCTCGATGATGTTGTTGTTTTCGTTTTTGTTTTCGTTTTTGTTTTCGTTTTTGTTTTCGTTTTTCTTTTCGTGTTTGTTTTCGTTTTTGTTTTCGTTTTTGTTTTCGTTTTTGTTTTCGTTTTTGTTTTCGTTTTTGTTTTCGTTTTTGTTTTCGTGTTTGTTTTCGTTTTTGTTTTCGTTTTTGTTTTCTTTTTTGTTTTCGTTTTTGTTTTCGTTTTTGTTTTCGTTTTTGTTTTCGTTTTTGTTTTCGTTTTTGTTTTCGTTTTTGTTTTCGTTTTTGTTTTCGTTTTTGATTTCGTTTTTGTTTTCGTTTTTGTTTTCGTTTTTGTTTTCGTTTTTGTTTTCGTTTTTGTTTTCGTTTTTGTTTTCGTTTTTGTTTTCGTTTTTGTTTTCGTGTTTGTTTTCGTTTTTGTTTTCGTTTTTGTTTTCGTTTTTGTTTTTGTTTTCGTTTTTGTTTTTGTTTTTGTCCTTGTTTCTGTCCTTGTCTTTGTCTTAATTGGTTTTTGTTTGTACGAGACTAAGTCCAGCGGCATAATGCTCTTCGATCGCACACGACCAAGTCCAGCGGCGTGTCGCTCCTAGGGCTGTTGCGAATACTTAAAAGTCCCTACGGTCAAAATCATTGGGTTGCGACTCACCTTTACGAGTTGCTCGCTCGCTGCGCTCGCTCGGAATGTTATAGCCTTACCTAAAACCAATCCACCTTGCGTTCGTTTTTCGAAAAGACCGCGATTTTCCGATAATTTACAGACGCGCGGGATCGGTTTTGAGGTTAGGCTAGTTTTATAAGAGCGAGCGAAGCGAGCGAGAAGCTACATCAATTCCCGCGCTATAGTTATATATCAAATGTTCTTTACTAACAATTCTCACCGATCGAAAGAAAGTTTCTGATTTGATAGAAGAATAACAGATATGTTTCGCTAGGTACGCGATTCGTGCTGATCGATGTATCTCGATGATGTTGTTGTTTTCGTTTTTGTTTTCGTTTTTGTTTTCGTTTTTGTTTTCGTTTTTGTTTTCGTGTTTGTTTTCGTTTTTGTTTTCGTTTTTGTTTTCTTTTTTGTTTTCGTTTTTGTTTTCGTTTTTGTTTTCGTTTTTGTTTTCTTTTTTGTTTTCGTTTTTGTTTTCGTTTTTGTTTTCGTTTTTGTTTTCGTTTTTGTTTTCGTTTTTGTTTTCGTTTTTGTTTTCGTTTTTGTTTTCGTTTTTGTTTTCGTTTTTGTTTTTGTTTTCGTTTTTGTTTTCGTTTTTGTTTTCGTTTTTGTTTTCGTTTTTGTTTTCGTTTTTGTTTTCGTTTTTGTTTTTGTTTTCGTTTTTGTTTTCGTTTTTGTTTTTGTTTTCCTTTTCGTTTTTGTTTGTGTTTTTGTTTTCGTTTTTGTTTTCGTTTTTGTTTTCGTTTTTGTTTTCGTTTTTGTTTTCGTTTTTGTTTTCGTTTTTGTTTTCGTTTTTGTTTTCGTTTTTGTTTTTGTTTTCGTTTTTGTTTTCGTGTTTGTTTTCGTTTTTGTTTTCGTGTTTGTTTTCGTTTTTGTTTTCGTTTTTGTTTTCGTTTTTGTTTTCGTTTTTGTTTTCGTGTTTGTTTTCGTTTTTGTTTTCGTTTTTGTTTTCGTTTTTGTTTTCGTTTTTGTTTTCGTTTTTGTTTTCGTTTTTGTTTTCGTTTTTGTTTTCGTTTTTGTTTTCGTTTTTGTTTTCGTTTTTGTTTTTGTTTTCGTTTTTGTTTTCGTTTTTGTTTTTGTTTTCCTTTTCGTTTTTGTTTGTGTTTTTGTTTTTGTCCTTGTTTCTGTCCTTGTCTTTGTCTTAATTGGTTTTTGTTTGTACGAGACTAAGTCCAGCGGCATAATGCTCTTCGATCGCACACGACCAAGTCCAGCGGCGTGTCGCTCCTAGGGCTGTTGCGAATACTTAAAAGTCCCTACGGTCAAAATCATTGGGTTGCGACTCACCTTTACGAGTTGCTCGCTCGCTGCGCTCGCTCGGAATGTTATAGCCTTACCTAAAACCAATCCACCTTGCGTTCGTTTTTCGAAAAGACCGCGATTTTCCGATAATTTACAGACGCGCGGGATCGGTTTTGAGGTTAGGCTAGTTTTATAAGAGCGAGCGAAGCGAGCGAGAAGCTACATCAATTCCCGCGCTATAGTTACATATCAAATGTTCTTTACTAACAATTCTCACCGATCGAAAGAAAGTTTCTGATTTGATAGAAGAATAACAGATATGTTTCGCTAGGTACGCGATTCGTGCTGATCGATGTATCTCGATGATGTTTTTGTTTTCGTTTTTGTTTTCGTTTTTGTTTTCGTTTTTGTTTTCGTTTTTGTTTTCGTTTTTGTTTTCGTTTTTGTTTTCGTTTTTGTTTTCGTTTTTGTTTTCGTTTTTGTTTTCGTTTTTGTTTTCGTTTTTGTTTTCGTGTTTGTTTTCGTTTTTGTTTTCGTTTTCGTTTTCGTTTTTGTTTTCTTTTTTGTTTTCGTTTTTGTTTTCGTTTTTGTTTTCGTTTTTGTTTTCGTTTTCGTTTTTGTTTTCGTTTTTGTTTTCGTTTTTGTTTTCGTTTTTGATTTCGTTTTTGTTTTCGTTTTTGTTTTCGTTTTTGTTTTCGTTTTTGTTTTCGTTTTTGTTTTCGTTTTTGTTTTCGTTTTTGTTTTCGTGTTTGTTTTCGTTTTTGTTTTCGTTTTTGTTTTCGTTTTTGTTTTTGTTTTTGATTTTGTTTTTGTTTTTGTCCTTGTTTCTGTCCTTGTCTTTGTCTTAATTGGTTTTTGTTTGTACGAGACTAAGTCCAGCGGCATAATGCTCTTCGATCGCACACGACCAAGTCCAGCGGCGTGTCGCTCCTAGGGCTGTTGCGAATACTTAAAAGTCCCTACGGTCAAAATCATTGGGTTGCGACTCACCTTTACGAGTTGCTCGCTCGCTGCGCTCGCTCGGAATGTTATAGCCTTACCTAAAACCAATCCACCTTGCGTTCGTTTTTCGAAAAGACCGCGATTTTCCGATAATTTACAGACGCGCGGGATCGGTTTTGAGGTTAGGCTAGTTTTATAAGAGCGAGCGAAGCGAGCGAGAAGCTACATCAATTCCCGCGCTATAGTTATATATCAAATGTTCTTTACTAACAATTCTCACCGATCGAAAGAAAGTTTCTGATTTGATAGAAGAATAACAGATATGTTTCGCTAGGTACGCGATTCGTGCTGATCGATGTATCTCGATGATGTTTTTGTTTTCGTTTTTGTTTTCGTTTTTGTTTTCGTTTTTGTTTTCGTTTTTCTTTTCGTGTTTGTTTTCGTTTTTGTTTTCGTTTTTGTTTTCTTTTTTGTTTTCGTTTTTGTTTTCGTTTTTGTTTTCTTTTTTGTTTTCGTTTTTGTTTTCGTTTTTGTTTTCGTTTTTGTTTTCGTTTTTGTTTTCGTTTTCGTTTTCGTTTTTGTTTTCGTTTTTGTTTTCGTTTTTGTTTTCGTTTTTGTTTTTGTTTTCGTTTTTGTTTTCGTTTTTGTTTTCTTTTTTGTTTTCGTTTTTGTTTTCGTTTTTATTTTCTTTTTTGTTTTCGTTTTTGTTTTCGTTTTTGTTTTCGTTTTTGTTTTCGTTTTTGTTTTCGTTTTTGTTTTCGTTTTTGTTTTCGTTTTTGTTTTCGTTTTTGTTTTCGTTTTTGTTTTTGTTTTCGTTTTTGTTTTTGTTTTCGTTTTTGTTTTCGTTTTTGTTTTCGTTTTTGTTTTCGTTTTTGTTTTCGTTTTTGTTTTCGTTTTTGTTTTCGTTTTTGTTTTCGTTTTTGTTTTCGTTTTTGTTTTTGTTTTCGTTTTTGTTTTCGTTTTTGTTTTCGTTTTTGTTTTCGTTTTTGTTTTCGTTTTTGTTTTCGTGTTTGTTTTCGTTTTTGTTTTCGTTTTTGTTTTCGTTTTTGTTTTTGTTTTCGTTTTTGTTTTCGTTTTTGTTTTTGTTTTTGTTTTTGTTTTCCTTTTCGTTTTTGTTTGTGTTTTTGTTTTCGTTTTTGTTTTCGTTTTTGTTTTCGTTTTTGTTTTCGTTTTTGTTTTCGTTTTTGTTTTCGTGTTTGTTTTCGTTTTTGTTTTCGTGTTTGTTTTCGTTTTTGTTTTCGTTTTTGTTTTCGTTTTTGTTTTCGTTTTTGTTTTCGTTTTTGTTTTCGTTTTTGTTTTCGTTTTTGTTTTCGTTTTTGTTTTCGTTTTTGATTTCGTTTTTGTTTTCGTTTTTGTTTTCGTTTTTGATTTCGTTTTTGTTTTCGTTTTTGTTTTCGTTTTTGTTTTCGTTTTTGTTTTCGTTTTTGTTTTCGTTTTTGTTTTCGTTTTTGTTTTCGTTTTTGTTTTCGTTTTTGTTTTCGTTTTTGTTTTTGTTTTTGTTTTCGTTTTTGTTTTCGTTTTTGTTTTCGTTTTTGTTTTCGTTTTTGTTTTCGTTTTTGTTTTTGTTTTCGTTTTCGTTTTTGTTTTCGTTTTTGTTTTTGTTTTCCTTTTCGTTTTTGTTTGTGTTTTTGTTTTCGTTTTTGTTTTCGTTTTTGTTTTCGTTTTTGTTTTCGTTTTTGTTTTCGTTTTTGTTTTCGTTTTTGTTTTCGTGTTTGTTTTCGTTTTTGTTTTCGTTTTTGTTTTCGTTTTTGTTTTTGTTTTTGTTTTTGTTTTCGTTTTTGTTTTCGTTTTTGTTTTTGTTTTCCTTTTCGTTTTTGTTTGTGTTTTTGTTTTCGTGTTTGTTTTCGTTTTTGTTTTCGTTTTTGTTTTCGTTTTTGTTTTCGTTTTTGTTTTCGTTTTTGTTTTCGTTTTTGTTTTCGTTTTTGTTTTCTTTTTTGTTTTCGTTTTTGTTTTCGTTTTTGTTTTCGTTTTTGTTTTCGTTTTTGTTTTCGTTTTTGTTTTCGTTTTTGTTTTCGTTTTTGTTTTCGTTTTTGTTTTCGTTTTTGTTTTCGTTTTTGTTTTTGTTTTCGTTTTGGTTTTCGTTTTTGTTTTCTTTTTTGTTTTCGTTTTTGTTTTCGTTTTTGTTTTCTTTTTTGTTTTCGTTTTTGTTTTCGTTTTTGTTTTCTTTTTTGTTTTCGTTTTTGTTTTTGTTTTTGTTTTCGTTTTTGATTTCGTTTTTGTATTCGTTTTTGTTTTCGTTTTTGTTTTCGTTTTTGTTTTTGTTTTTGTCCTTGTTTCTGTCCTTGTCTTTGTCTTAATTGGTTTTTGTTTGTACGAGACTAAGTCCAGCGGCATAATGCTCTTCGATCGCACACGACCAAGTCCAGCGGCGTGTCGCTCCTAGGGCTGTTGCGAATACTTAAAAGTCCCTACGGTCAAAATCATTGGGTTGCGACTCACCTTTACGAGTTGCTCGCTCGCTGCGCTCGCTCGGAATGTTATAGCCTTACCTAAAACCAATCCACCTTGCGTTCGTTTTTCGAAAAGACCGCGATTTTCCGATAATTTACAGACGCGCGGGATCGGTTTTGAGGTTAGGCTAGTTTTATAAGAGCGAGCGAAGCGAGCGAGAAGCTACATCAATTCCCGCGCTATAGTTATATATCAAATGTTCTTTACTAACAATTCTCACCGATCGAAAGAAAGTTTCTGATTTGATAGAAGAATAACAGATATGTTTCGCTAGGTACGCGATTCGTGCTGATCGATGTATCTCGATGATGTTTTTGTTTTCGTTTTTGTTTTCGTTTTTGTTTTCGTTTTTGTTTTCGTTTTTCTTTTCGTGTTTGTTTTCGTTTTTGTTTTCGTTTTTGTTTTCGTTTTTGTTTTCGTTTTTGTTTTCGTTTTTGTTTTCGTTTTTGTTTTCGTTTTTGTTTTCGTTTTTGTTTTCGTTTTTGTTTTCGTTTTTGTTTTTGTTTTTGTTTTCGTTTTTGTTTTCGTTTTCGTTTTCGTTTTTGTTTTCTTTTTTGTTTTCGTTTTTGTTTTCGTTTTCGTTTTTGTTTTCGTTTTTGTTTTCGTTTTTGTTTTCGTTTTTGTTTTCGTTTTTGTTTTCGTTTTTGTTTTCGTTTTTGATTTCGTTTTTGTTTTCGTTTTTGTTTTCGTTTTTGTTTTCGTTTTTGTTTTCGTTTTTGTTTTCGTTTTTGTTTTCGTTTTTGTTTTCGTGTTTGTTTTCGTTTTTGTTTTCGTTTTTGTTTTCGTTTTTGTTTTCGTTTTCGTTTTTGTTTTTGTTTTTGTCCTTGTTTCTGTCCTTGTCTTTGTCTTAATTGGTTTTTGTTTGTACGAGACTAAGTCCAGCGGCATAATGCTCTTCGATCGCACACGACCAAGTCCAGCGGCGTGTCGCTCCTAGGGCTGTTGCGAATACTTAAAAGTCCCTACGGTCAAAATCATTGGGTTGCGACTCACCTTTACGAGTTGCTCGCTCGCTGCGCTCGCTCGGAATGTTATAGCCTTACCTAAAACCAATCCACCTTGCGTTCGTTTTTCGAAAAGACCGCGATTTTCCGATAATTTACAGACGCGCGGGATCGGTTTTGAGGTTAGGCTAGTTTTATAAGAGCGAGCGAAGCGAGCGAGAAGCTACATCAATTCCCGCGCTATAGTTATATATCAAATGTTCTTTACTAACAATTCTCACCGATCGAAAGAAAGTTTCTGATTTGATAGAAGAATAACAGATATGTTTCGCTAGGTACGCGATTCGTGCTGATCGATGTATCTCGATGATGTTTTTGTTTTCGTTTTTGTTTTCGTTTTTGTTTTCGTTTTTGTTTTCGTTTTTGTTTTCGTTTTTGTTTTCGTTTTTGTTTTCGTTTTTGTTTTCGTTTTTGTTTTCGTTTTTGTTTTCGTTTTTGTTTTCGTTTTTGTTTTCGTTTTTGTTTTCGTGTTTGTTTTCGTTTTTGTTTTCGTTTTCGTTTTCGTTTTTGTTTTCTTTTTTGTTTTCGTTTTTGTTTTCGTTTTTGTTTTCGTTTTTGTTTTCGTTTTTGTTTTCGTTTTTGTTTTCGTTTTTGTTTTCGTTTTTGTTTTCGTTTTTGTTTTCGTTTTTGTTTTTGTTTTCGTTTTTGTTTTCGTTTTTGTTTTCGTTTTTGTTTTCGTTTTTGTTTTCGTTTTTGTTTTCGTTTTTGTTTTCGTGTTTGTTTTCGTTTTTGTTTTCGTTTTTGTTTTCGTTTTTGTTTTTGTTTTCGTTTTTGTTTTCGTTTTTGTTTTTGTTTTCCTTTTCGTTTTTGTTTTCGTTTTTGTTTTCGTTTTTGTTTTCGTTTTTGTTTTCGTTTTTGTTTTCGTTTTTGTTTTTGTTTTCGTTTTTGTTTTCGTTTTTGTTTTTGTTTTCCTTTTCGTTTTTGTTTTCGTTTTTGTTTTCGTTTTTGTTTTCGTTTTTGTTTTCGTTTTTGTTTTCGTTTTTGTTTTCGTTTTTGTTTTCGTGTTTGTTTTCGTTTTTGTTTTCGTTTTTTTTTTCTTTTTTGTTTTTGTTTTCGTTTTTGTTTTTGTTTTTGTCCTTGTTTCTGTCCTTGTCTTTGTCTTAATTGGTTTTTGTTTGTACGAGACTAAGTCCAGCGGCATAATGCTCTTCGATCGCACACGACCAAGTCCAGCGGCGTGTCGCTCCTAGGGCTGTTGCGAATACTTAAAAGTCCCTACGGTCAAAATCATTGGGTTGCGACTCACCTTTACGAGTTGCTCGCTCGCTGCGCTCGCTCGGAATGTTATAGCCTTACCTAAAACCAATCCACCTTGCGTTCGTTTTTCGAAAAGACCGCGATTTTCCGATAATTTACAGACGCGCGGGATCGGTTTTGATGTTAGGCTAGTTTTATAAGAGCGAGCGAAGCGAGCGAGAAGCTACATCAATTCCCGCCCTATAGTTATATATCAAATGTACTTTACTAACAATTCTCACCGATCGAAAGAAAGTTTCTGATTTGATAGAAGAATAACAGATATGTTTCGCTAGGTACGCGATTCGTGCTGATCGATGTATCTCGATGATGTTTTTGTTTTCGTTTTTGTTTTCGTTTTTGTTTTCGTTTTTGTTTTCGTTTTTCTTTTCGTGTTTGTTTTCGTTTTTGTTTTCGTTTTTGTTTTCTTTTTTGTTTTCGTTTTTGTTTTCGTTTTTGTTTTCTTTTTTGTTTTCGTTTTTGTTTTCGTTTTTGTTTTCGTTTTTGTTTTCGTTTTTGTTTTCGTTTTTGTTTTCGTTTTTGTTTTCGTTTTTGTTTTCGTTTTTGTTTTCGTTTTTGTTTTCGTTTTTGTTTTTGTTTTCGTTTTTGTTTTCGTTTTTGATTTCGTTTTTGTTTTCGTTTTTGTTTTCGTTTTTGTTTTTGTTTTCGTTTTTGTTTTCGTTTTTGATTTCGTTTTTGTTTTCGTTTTTGTTTTCGTTTTTGTTTTCGTTTTTGTTTTCGTTTTTGTTTTCGTTTTTGTTTTCGTTTTTCTTTTCGTGTTTGTTTTCGTTTTTGTTTTCGTTTTTGTTTTCGTTTTTGTTTTTGTTTTTGTTTTTGTTTTCGTTTTTGTTTTCGTTTTTGTTTTTGTTTTCCTTTTCGTTTTTGTTTGTGTTTTTGTTTTCGTGTTTGTTTTCGTTTTTGTTTTCGTTTTTGTTTTCGTTTTTGTTTTCGTTTTTGTTTTCGTTTTTGTTTTCGTTTTTGTTTTCGTTTTTGTTTTCTTTTTTGTTTTCGTTTTTGTTTTCGTTTTTGTTTTCGTTTTTGTTTTCGTTTTTGTTTTCGTTTTTGTTTTCGTTTTTGTTTTCGTTTTTGTTTTCGTTTTTGTTTTCGTTTTTGTTTTCGTTTTTGTTTTTGTTTTCGTTTTGGTTTTCGTTTTTGTTTTCTTTTTTGTTTTCGTTTTTGTTTTCGTTTTTGTTTTCTTTTTTGTTTTCGTTTTTGTTTTCGTTTTTGTTTTCGTTTTTGTTTTCGTTTTTGTTTTCGTTTTTGTTTTCGTTTTTGATTTCGTTTTTGTATTCGTTTTTGTTTTCGTTTTTGTTTTCGTTTTTGTTTTTGTTTTTGTCCTTGTTTCTGTCCTTGTCTTTGTCTTAATTGGTTTTTGTTTGTACGAGACTAAGTCCAGCGGCATAATGCTCTTCGATCGCACACGACCAAGTCCAGCGGCGTGTCGCTCCTAGGGCTGTTGCGAATACTTAAAAGTCCCTACGGTCAAAATCATTGGGTTGCGACTCACCTTTACGAGTTGCTCGCTCGCTGCGCTCGCTCGGAATGTTATAGCCTTACCTAAAACCAATCCACCTTGCGTTCGTTTTTCGAAAAGACCGCGATTTTCCGATAATTTACAGACGCGCGGGATCGGTTTTGAGGTTAGGCTAGTTTTATAAGAGCGAGCGAAGCGAGCGAGAAGCTACATCAATTCCCGCGCTATAGTTATATATCAAATGTTCTTTACTAACAATTCTCACCGATCGAAAGAAAGTTTCTGATTTGATAGAAGAATAACAGATATGTTTCGCTAGGTACGCGATTCGTGCTGATCGATGTATCTCGATGATGTTGTTGTTTTCGTTTTTGTTTTCGTTTTTGTTTTCGTTTTTGATTTCGTTTTTGTTTTCGTTTTTGTTTTCGTTTTTGTTTTCGTTTTTGTTTTCGTTTTTGTTTTCGTTTTTGTTTTCGTTTTTGTTTTCGTGTTTGTTTTCGTTTTCCTTTTCGTTTTTGTTTGTGTTTTTGTTTTCGTTTTTGTTTTCGTTTTTGTTTTCGTTTTTGTTTTCGTTTTTGTTTTCGTTTTTGTTTTCGTGTTTGTTTTCGTTTTTGTTTTCGTTTTTGTTTTCGTTTTTGTTTTCGTGTTTGTTTTCGTTTTTGTTTTCGTTTTTGTTTTCGTTTTTGTTTTTGTTTTTGTTTTTGTTTTCGTTTTTGTTTTCGTTTTTGTTTTTGTTTTCCTTTTCGTTTTTGTTTGTGTTTTTGTTTTCGTTTGTTTTCGTTTTTGTTTTCGTTTTTGTTTTCGTTTTTGTTTTCGTTTTTGTTTTCGTTTTTGTTTTCTTTTTTGTTTTCGTTTTTGTTTTCTTTTTTGTTTTCGTTTTTGTTTTCGTTTTTGTTTTCGTTTTTGTTTTCGTTTTTGTTTTCGTTTTTGTTTTCGTCTTTGTTTTCGTTTTTGTTTTTGTTTTCGTTTTGGTTTTCGTTTTTGTTTTCTTTTTTGTTTTCGTTTTTGTTTTCGTTTTTGTTTTCTTTTTTGTTTTCGTTTTTGTTTTCGTTTTTGTTTTCGTTTTTGTTTTCGTTTTTGTTTTCGTTTTTGTTTTCGTTTTTGATTTCGTTTTTGTATTCGTTTTTGTTTTCGTTTTTGTTTTCGTTTTTGTTTTTGTTTTTGTCCTTGTTTCTGTCCTTGTCTTTGTCTTAATTGGTTTTTGTTTGTACGAGACTAAGTCCAGCGGCATAATGCTCTTCGATCGCACACGACCAAGTCCAGCGGCGTGTCGCTCCTAGGGCTGTTGCGAATACTTAAAAGTCCCTACGGTCAAAATCATTGGG
>NW_026869737.1:172500-217500 GCF_905332965.1 Bombus pascuorum | reverse complement strand
TGTTTTCGTTTTTGTTTTCGTTTTTGTTTTCGTTTTTGTTTTTGTTTTTGTTTTTGTCCTTGTTTCTGTCCTTGTCTTTGTCTTAATTGGTTTTTGTTTGTACGAGACTAAGTCCAGCGGCATAATGCTCTTCGATCCCACACGACCAAGTCCAGCGGCGTGTCGCTCCTAGGGCTGTTGCGAATACTTAAAAGTCCCTACGGTCAAAATCATTGGGTTGCGACTCATCTTTACGAGTTGCTCGCTCGCTGCGCTCGCTCGGAATGTTATAGCCTTACCTAAAACCAATCCACCTTGCGTTCGTTTTTCGAAAAGACCGCGATTTTCCGATAATTTACAGACGCGCGGGATCGGTTTTGAGGTTAGGTTAGTTTTATAAGAGCGAGCGAAGCGAGCGAGAAGCTACATCAATTCCCGCGCTATAGTTATATATCAAATGTTCTTTACTAACAATTCTCACCGATCGAAAGAAAGTTTCTGATTTGATAGAAGAATAACAGATATGTTTCGCTAGGTACGCGATTCGTGCTGATCGATGTATCTCGATGATGTTTTTGTTTTCGTTTTTGTTTTCGTTTTTGTTTTCGTTTTTGTTTTCGTTTTTGTTTTCGTTTTTGTTTTCGTTTTTGTTTTCGTTTTTGTTTTCGTTTTTGTTTTCGTTTTTGTTTTCGTTTTTGTTTTCGTTTTTGTTTTCGTGTTTGTTTTCGTTTTTGTTTTCGTTTTTGTTTTCTTTTTTGTTTTCGTTTTTGTTTTCGTTTTTGTTTTCGTTTTTGTTTTCGTTTTTGTTTTCGTTTTTGTTTTCGTTTTTGTTTTCGTTTTTGTTTTCGTTTTTGTTTTCGTTTTCGATTTCGTTTTTGTTTTCGTTTTTGTTTTCGTTTTTGTTTTCGTTTTTGTTTTCGTTTTTGTTTTCGTTTTTGTTTTCGTGTTTGTTTTCGTTTTTGTTTTCGTTTTTGTTTTCTTTTTTGTTTTCGTTTTTGTTTTCGTTTTTGTTTTCGTTTTTGTTTTCGTTTTTGTTTTCGTTTTTGTTTTCGTTTTTGTTTTCGTTTTTGTTTTCGTTTTTGTTTTCGTTTTCGATTTCGTTTTTGTTTTCGTTTTTGTTTTCGTTTTTGTTTTCGTTTTTGTTTTCGTTTTTGTTTTCGTTTTTGTTTTCGTTTTTGTTTTCGTTTTTGTTTTCGTTTTTGTTTTCGTTTTTGTTTTCGTTTTTGTTTTTGTTTTCGTTTTTGTTTTTGTTTTCGTTTTTGTTTTCGTTTTTGTTTTCGTTTTTGTTTTCGTTTTTGTTTTCGTTTTTGTTTTCGTTTTTGTTTTCGTTTTTGTTTTCGTTTTTGTTTTCGTTTTTGTTTTCGTTTTTGTTTTCGTTTTTGTTTTCGTTTTTGTTTTCGTTTTTGTTTTCGTTTTTGTTTTCGTTTTTGTTTTCGTTTTTGTTTTCGTTTTTGTTTTCGTTTTTGTTTTCGTTTTTGTTTTTGTTTTCGTTTTTGTTTTCGTTTTTGTTTTCGTTTTTGTTTTCGTTTTTGTTTTCGTTTTTGTTTTCGTTTTTGTTTTCGTTTTTGTTTTCGTTTTTGTTTTCGTTTTTGTTTTCGTTTTTGATTTCGTTTTTGTTTTCGTTTTTGTTTTCGTTTTTGTTTTCGTTTTTGTTTTCGTTTTTGTTTTCGTTTTTGTTTTCGTTTTTGTTTTCGTTTTTGTTTTCGTGTTTGTTTTCGTTTTTGTTTTCGTTTTTGTTTTCGTTTTTGTTTTTGTTTTCGTTTTTGTTTTTGTTTTTGTCCTTGTTTCTGTCCTTGTCTTTGTCTTAATTGGTTTTTGTTTGTACGAGACTAAGTCCAGCGGCATAATGCTCTTCGATCGCACACGACCAAGTCCAGCGGCGTGTCGCTCCTAGGGCTGTTGCGAATACTTAAAAGTCCCTACGGTCAAAATCATTGGGTTGCGACTCACCTTTACGAGTTGCTCGCTCGCTGCGCTCGCTCGGAATGTTATAGCCTTACCTAAAACCAATCCACCTTGCGTTCGTTTTTCGAAAAGACCGCGATTTTCCGATAATTTACAGACGCGCGGGATCGGTTTTGAGGTTAGGCTAGTTTTATAAGAGCGAGCGAAGCGAGCGAGAAGCTACATCAATTCCCGCGCTATAGTTATATATCAAATGTTCTTTACTAACAATTCTCACCGATCGAAAGAAAGTTTCTGATTTGATAGAAGAATAACAGATATGTTTCGCTAGGTACGCGATTCGTGCTGATCGATGTATCTCGATGATGTTTTTGTTTTCGTTTTTGTTTTCGTTTTTGTTTTCGTTTTTGTTTTCGTTTTTGTTTTCGTTTTTGTTTTCGTTTTTGTTTTCGTTTTTGTTTTCGTTTTTGTTTTCGTTTTTGTTTTCGTTTTTGTTTTCGTTTTTTTTTTCGTGTTTGTTTTCGTTTTTGTTTTCGTTTTTGTTTTCTTTTTTGTTTTCGTTTTTGTTTTCGTTTTTGTTTTCGTTTTTGTTTTCGTTTTTGTTTTCGTTTTTGTTTTCGTTTTTGTTTTCGTTTTTGTTTTCGTTTTTGTTTTCGTTTTCGATTTCGTTTTTGTTTTCGTTTTTGTTTTCGTTTTTGTTTTCGTTTTTGTTTTCGTTTTTGTTTTCGTTTTTGTTTTCGTGTTTGTTTTCGTTTTTGTTTTCGTTTTTGTTTTCTTTTTTGTTTTCGTTTTTGTTTTCGTTTTTGTTTTCGTTTTTGTTTTCGTTTTTGTTTTTGTTTTTGTTTTTGTCCTTGTTTCTGTCCTTGTCTTTGTCTTAATTGGTTTTTGTTTGTACGAGACTAAGTCCAGCGGCATAATGCTCTTCGATCGCACACGACCAAGTCCAGCGGCGTGTCGCTCCTAGGGCTGTTGCGAATACTTAAAAGTCCCTACGGTCAAAATCATTGGGTTGCGACTCACCTTTACGAGTTGCTCGCTCGCTGCGCTCGCTCGGAATGTTATAGCCTTACCTAAAACCAATCCACCTTGCGTTCGTTTTTCGAAAAGACCGCGATTTTCCGATAATTTACAGACGCGCGGGATCGGTTTTGAGGTTAGGCTAGTTTTATAAGAGCGAGCGAAGCGAGCGAGAAGCTACATCAATTCCCGCTCTATAGTTATATATCAAATGTTCTTTACTAACAATTCTCACCGATCGAAAGAAAGTTTCTGATTTGATAGAAGAATAACAGATATGTTTCGCTAGGTACGCGATTCGTGCTGATCGATGTATCTCGATGATGTTTTTGTTTTCGTTTTTGTTTTCGTTTTTGTTTTCGTTTTTGTTTTCGTTTTTGTTTTCGTTTTTGTTTTCGTTTTTGTTTTCGTTTTTGTTTTCGTTTTTGTTTTCGTGTTTGTTTTCGTTTTTGTTTTCGTTTTCGTTTTCGTTTTTGTTTTCTTTTTTGTTTTCGTTTTTGTTTTCGTTTTTGTTTTCGTTTTTGTTTTCGTTTTTGTTTTCGTTTTTGTTTTCGTTTTTGTTTTCGTTTTTGTTTTCGTTTTTGTTTTCGTTTTTGTTTTCGTTTTTGTTTTCGTTTTTGTTTTCGTGTTTGTTTTCGTTTTTGTTTTCGTTTTTGTTTTCGTTTTTGTTTTTGTTTTCGTTTTTGTTTTCGTTTTTGTTTTTGTTTTCCTTTTCGTTTTTGTTTTTGTTTTTGTTTTCGTTTTTGTTTTCGTTTTTGTTTTCGTTTTTGTTTTCGTTTTTGTTTTCGTTTTTGTTTTCGTTTTTGTTTTCGTTTTTGTTTTCGTTTTTGTTTTCGTTTTTGTTTTCGTGTTTGTTTTCGTTTTTGTTTTTGTTTTCGTTTTTGTTTTCGTTTTTGTTTTTGTTTTCGTTTTTGTTTTCGTTTTTGTTTTTGTTTTCCTTTTCGTTTTTGTTTGTGTTTTTGTTTTTGTCCTTGTTTCTGTCCTTGTCTTTGTCTTAATTGGTTTTTGTTTGTACGAGACTAAGTCCAGCGGCATAATGCTCTTCGATCCCACACGACCAAGTCCAGCGGCGTGTCGCTCCTAGGGCTGTTGCGAATACTTAAAAGTCCCTACGGTCAAAATCATTGGGTTGCGACTCACCTTTACGAGTTGCTCGCTCGCTGCGCTCGCTCGGAATGTTATAGCCTTACCTAAAACCAATCCACCTTGCGTTCGTTTTTCGAAAAGACCGCGATTTTCCGATAATTTACAGACGCGCGGGATCGGTTTTGAGGTTAGGCTAGTTTTATAAGAGCGAGCGAAGCGAGCGAGAAGCTACATCAATTCCCGCGCTATAGTTATATATCAAATGTTCTTTACTAACAATTCTCACCGATCGAAAGAAAGTTTCTGATTTGATAGAAGAATAACAGATATGTTTCGCTAGGTACGCGATTCGTGCTGATCGATGTATCTCGATGATGTTTTTGTTTTCGTTTTTGTTTTCGTTTTTGTTTTCGTTTTTGTTTTCGTTTTTGTTTTCGTTTTTGTTTTCGTTTTTGTTTTCGTTTTTGTTTTCGTTTTTGTTTTCGTTTTTGTTTTCGTTTTTGTTTTCGTTTTTGTTTTCGTGTTTGTTTTCGTTTTTGTTTTCGTTTTTGTTTTCGTTTTTGTTTTCGTGTTTGTTTTCGTTTTTGTTTTTGTTTTCGTTTTTGTTTTCGTTTTTGTTTTTGTTTTCGTTTTTGTTTTCGTTTTTGTTTTTGTTTTCCTTTTCGTTTTTGTTTGTGTTTTTGTTTTTGTCCTTGTTTCTGTCCTTGTCTTTGTCTTAATTGGTTTTTGTTTGTACGAGACTAAGTCCAGCGGCATAATGCTCTTCGATCCCACACGACCAAGTCCAGCGGCGTGTCGCTCCTAGGGCTGTTGCGAATACTTAAAAGTCCCTACGGTCAAAATCATTGGGTTGCGACTCACCTTTACGAGTTGCTCGCTCGCTGCGCTCGCTCGGAATGTTATAGCCTTACCTAAAACCAATCCACCTTGCGTTCGTTTTTCGAAAAGACCGCGATTTTCCGATAATTTACAGACGCGCGGGATCGGTTTTGAGGTTAGGCTAGTTTTATAAGAGCGAGCGAAGCGAGCGAGAAGCTACATCAATTCCCGCGCTATAGTTATATATCAAATGTTCTTTACTAACAATTCTCACCGATCGAAAGAAAGTTTCTGATTTGATAGAAGAATAACAGATATGTTTCGCTAGGTACGCGATTCGTGCTGATCGATGTATCTCGATGATGTTTTTGTTTTCGTTTTTGTTTTCGTTTTTGTTTTCGTTTTTGTTTTCGTTTTTGTTTTCGTTTTTGTTTTCGTTTTTGTTTTTGTTTTCGTTTTTGTTTTCGTTTTTGTTTTCGTTTTTGTTTTCGTTTTTGTTTTCGTTTTTGTTTTCGTTTTTGTTTTTGTTTTCGTTTTTGTTTTTGTTTTTGTCCTTGTTTCTGTCCTTGTCTTTGTCTTAATTGGTTTTTGTTTGTACGAGACTAAGTCCAGCGGCATAATGCTCTTCGATCGCACACGACCAAGTCCAGCGGCGTGTCGCTCCTAGGGCTGTTGCGAATACTTAAAAGTCCCTACGGTCAAAATCATTGGGTTGCGACTCACCTTTACGAGTTGCTCGCTCGCTGCGCTCGCTCGGAATGTTATAGCCTTACCTAAAACCAATCCACCTTGCGTTCGTTTTTCGAAAAGACCGCGATTTTCCGATAATTTACAGACGCGCGGGATCGGTTTTGAGGTTAGGCTAGTTTTATAAGAGCGAGCGAAGCGAGCGAGAAGCTACATCAATTCCCGCGCTATAGTTATATATCAAATGTTCTTTACTAACAATTCTCACCGATCGAAAGAAAGTTTCTGATTTGATAGAAGAATAACAGATATGTTTCGCTAGGTACGCGATTCGTGCTGATCGATGTATCTCGATGATGTTTTTGTTTTCGTTTTTGTTTTCGTTTTTGTTTTCGTTTTTGTTTTCGTTTTTGTTTTCGTTTTTGTTTTCGTTTTTGTTTTCGTTTTTGATTTCGTTTTTGTTTTCGTTTTTGTTTTCGTTTTTGTTTTCGTTTTTGTTTTCGTTTTTGTTTTCGTGTTTGTTTTCGTTTTTGTTTTCGTTTTCGTTTTCGTTTTTGTTTTCTTTTTTGTTTTCGTTTTTGTTTTCGTTTTTGTTTTCGTTTTTGTTTTCGTTCTTGTTTTCGTTTTTGTTTTCGTTTTTGTTTTCGTTTTTGTTTTCGTTTTTGATTTCGTTTTTGTTTTCGTTTTTGTTTTCGTTTTTGTTTTCGTTTTTGTTTTCGTTTTTGTTTTCGTTTTTGTTTTCGTTTTTGTTTTCGTTTTTGTTTTTGTTTTTGTTTTCGTTTTTGTTTTCGTTTTTGTTTTCGTTTTTGTTTTCGTTTTTGTTTTCGTTTTTGTTTTCGTTTTTGTTTTCGTTTTTGTTTTCGTTTTTGTTTTCGTGTTTGTTTTCGTTTTTGTTTTCGTTTTTGTTTTCTTTTTTGTTTTCGTTTTTGTTTTCGTTTTTGTTTTCGTTTTTGTTTTCGTTTTTGTTTTCGTTTTTGTTTTCGTTTTTGTTTTCGTTTTTGTTTTCGTTTTTGTTTTCGTTTTTGATTTCGTTTTTGTTTTCGTTTTTGTTTTCGTTTTTGTTTTCGTTTTTGTTTTCGTTTTTGTTTTCGTTTTTGTTTTCGTTTTTGTTTTCGTGTTTGTTTTCGTTTTTGTTTTCGTTTTTGTTTTCGTTTTTGTTTTTGTTTTCGTTTTTGTTTTTGTTTTTGTCCTTGTTTCTGTCCTTGTCTTTGTCTTAATTGGTTTTTGTTTGTACGAGACTAAGTCCAGCGGCATAATGCTCTTCGATCGCACACGACCAAGTCCAGCGGCGTGTCGCTCCTAGGGCTGTTGCGAATACTTAAAAGTCCCTACGGTCAAAATCATTGGGTTGCGACTCACCTTTACGAGTTGCTCGCTCGCTGCGCTCGCTCGGAATGTTATAGCCTTACCTAAAACCAATCCACCTTGCGTTCGTTTTTCGAAAAGACCGCGATTTTCCGATAATTTACAGACGCGCGGGATCGGATTTGAGGTTAGGCTAGTTTTATAAGAGCGAGCGAAGCGAGCGAGAAGCTACATCAATTCCCGCGCTATAGTTATATATCAAATGTTCTTTACTAACAATTCTCACCGATCGAAAGAAAGTTTCTGATTTGATAGAAGAATAACAGATATGTTTCGCTAGGTACGCGATTCGTGCTGATCGATGTATCTCGATGATGTTTTTGTTTTCGTTTTTGTTTTCGTTTTTGTTTTCGTTTTTGTTTTCGTTTTTGTTTTCGTTTTTGTTTTCGTTTTTGTTTTCGTTTTTGATTTCGTTTTTGTTTTCGTTTTTGTTTTCGTTTTTGTTTTCGTGTTTGTTTTCGTTTTTGTTTTCGTTTTCGTTTTCGTTTTTGTTTTCTTTTTTGTTTTCGTTTTTGTTTTCGTTTTTGTTTTCGTTTTTGTTTTCGTTTTTGTTTTCGTTTTTGTTTTCGTTTTTGTTTTCGTTTTTGTTTTCGTTTTTGTTTTCGTTTTTGTTTTTGTTTTCGTTTTTGTTTTCGTTTTTGTTTTCGTTTTTGTTTTTGTTTTCGTTTTTGTTTTCGTTTTTGTTTTTGTTTTTGTTTTCGTTTTTGTTTTCGTTTTTGTTTTTGTTTTTGTTTTCGTTTTTGTTTTCGTTTTTGTTTTCGTTTTTGTTTTCGTTTTTGTTTTCGTTTTTGTTTTTGTTTTCGTTTTTGTTTTCGTTTTTGTTTTTGTTTTTGTTTTCGTTTTTGTTTTCGTTTTTGTTTTCGTTTTTGTTTTCGTGTTTGTTTTCGTGTTTGTTTTCGTTTTTGTTTTCGTTTTTGTTTTCGTTTTTGTTTTTGTTTTCGTTTTTGTTTTTGTTTTTGTCCTTGTTTCTGTCCTTGTCTTTGTCTTTATTGGTTTTTGTTTGTACGAGACTAAGTCCAGCGGCATAATGCTCTTCGATCGCACACGACCAAGTCCAGCGGCGTGTCGCTCCTAGGGCTGTTGCGAATACTTAAAAGTCCCTACGGTCAAAATCATTGGGTTGCGACTCATCTTTACGAGTTGCTCGCTCGCTGCGCTCGCTCGGAATGTTATAGCCTTACCTAAAACCAATCCACCTTGCGTTCGTTTTTCGAAAAGACCGCGATTTTCCGATAATTTACAGACGCGCGGGATCGGTTTTGAGGTTAGGTTAGTTTTATAAGAGCGAGCGAAGCGAGCGAGAAGCTACATCAATTCCCGCGCTATAGTTATATATCAAATGTTCTTTACTAACAATTCTCACCGATCGAAAGAAAGTTTCTGATTTGATAGAAGAATAACAGATATGTTTCGCTAGGTACGCGATTCGTGCTGATCGATGTATCTCGATGATGTTTTTGTTTTCGTTTTTGTTTTCGTTTTTGTTTTCGTTTTTGTTTTCGTTTTTCTTTTCGTTTTTGTTTTCGTTTTTGTTTTCGTTTTTGTTTTCGTTTTTGTTTTCGTTTTTGTTTTCGTTTTTGTTTTCGTGTTTGTTTTCGTTTTTGTTTTCGTTTTCGTTTTCGTTTTTGTTTTCTTTTTTGTTTTCGTTTTTGTTTTCGTTTTTGTTTTCGTTTTTGTTTTCGTTTTTGTTTTCGTTTTTGTTTTCGTTTTTGTTCTCGTGTTTGTTTTCGTTTTTGTTTTCGTTTTTGTTTTCTTTTTTGTTTTCGTTTTTGTTTTCGTTTTTGTTTTCTTTTTTGTTTTCGTTTTTGTTTTCGTTTTTGTTTTCGTTTTTGTTTTCGTTTTTGTTTTCGTGTTTGTTTTCGTTTTTGTTTTCGTTTTTGTTTTCGTGTTTGTTTTCGTTTTTGTTTTCGTTTTTGTTTTCGTTTTTGTTTTCGTTTTTGTTTTCGTTTTTGTTTTCGTTTTTGTTTTCGTTTTTGTTTTCGTTTTTGTTTTCGTTTTTGTTTTCGTTTTTGTTTTTGTTTTCGTTTTTGTTTTCGTTTTTGTTTTCGTTTTTGTTTTTGTTTTCGTTTTTGTTTTCGTTTTTGTTTTTGTTTTTGTTTTCGTTTTTGTTTTCGTTTTTGTTTTTGTTTTTGTTTTCGTTTTTGTTTTCGTTTTTGTTTTCGTTTTTGTTTTCGTTTTTGTTTTCGTTTTTGTTTTTGTTTTCGTTTTTGTTTTCGTTTTTGTTTTTGTTTTTGTTTTCGTTTTTGTTTTCGTTTTTGTTTTCGTTTTTGTTTTCGTTTTTGATTTCGTTTTTGTTTTCGTTTTTGTTTTCGTTTTTGTTTTCGTTTTTGTTTTCGTTTTTGTTTTCGTTTTTGTTTTCGTTTTTGTTTTCGTTTTTGTTTTTGTTTTTGTTTTCGTTTTTGTTTTCGTTTTTGTTTTCGTTTTTGTTTTCGTTTTTGTTTTCGTTTTTGTTTTCGTTTTTGTTTTCGTTTTTGTTTTCGTTTTTGTTTTCGTGTTTGTTTTCGTTTTTGTTTTCGTTTTTGTTTTCTTTTTTGTTTTCGTTTTTGTTTTCGTTTTTGTTTTCGTTTTTGTTTTCGTTTTTGTTTTCGTTTTTGTTTTCGTTTTTGTTTTCGTTTTTGTTTTCGTTTTTGTTTTCGTTTTTGATTTCGTTTTTGTTTTCGTTTTTGTTTTCGTTTTTGTTTTCGTTTTTGTTTTCGTTTTTGTTTTCGTTTTTGTTTTCGTTTTTGTTTTCGTGTTTGTTTTCGTTTTTGTTTTCGTTTTTGTTTTCGTTTTTGTTTTTGTTTTCGTTTTTGTTTTTGTTTTTGTCCTTGTTTCTGTCCTTGTCTTTGTCTTAATTGGTTTTTGTTTGTACGAGACTAAGTCCAGCGGCATAATGCTCTTCGATCGCACACGACCAAGTCCAGCGGCGTGTCGCTCCTAGGGCTGTTGCGAATACTTAAAAGTCCCCACGGTCAAAATCATTGGGTTGCGACTCACCTTTACGAGTTGCTCGCTCGCTGCGCTCGCTCGGAATGTTATAGCCTTACCTAAAACCAATCCACCTTGCGTTCGTTTTTCGAAAAGACCGCGATTTTCCGATAATTTACAGACGCGCGGGATCGGATTTGAGGTTAGGCTAGTTTTATAAGAGCGAGCGAAGCGAGCGAGAAGCTACATCAATTCCCGCGCTATAGTTATATATCAAATGTTCTTTACTAACAATTCTCACCGATCGAAAGAAAGTTTCTGATTTGATAGAAGAATAACAGATATGTTTCGCTAGGTACGCGATTCGTGCTGATCGATGTATCTCGATGATGTTTTTGTTTTCGTTTTTGTTTTCGTTTTTGTTTTCGTTTTTGTTTTCGTTTTTGTTTTCGTTTTTGTTTTCGTTTTTGTTTTCGTTTTTGATTTCGTTTTTGTTTTCGTTTTTGTTTTCGTTTTTGTTTTCGTGTTTGTTTTCGTTTTTGTTTTCGTTTTCGTTTTCGTTTTTGTTTTCTTTTTTGTTTTCGTTTTTGTTTTCGTTTTTGTTTTCGTTTTTGTTTTCGTTTTTGTTTTCGTTTTTGTTTTCGTTTTTGTTTTCGTTTTTGTTTTCGTTTTTGTTTTCGTTTTTGTTTTTGTTTTCGTTTTTGTTTTCGTTTTTGTTTTCGTTTTTGTTTTTGTTTTCGTTTTTGTTTTCGTTTTTGTTTTTGTTTTTGTTTTCGTTTTTGTTTTCGTTTTTGTTTTTGTTTTTGTTTTCGTTTTTGTTTTCGTTTTTGTTTTCGTTTTTGTTTTCGTTTTTGTTTTCGTTTTTGTTTTTGTTTTCGTTTTTGTTTTCGTTTTTGTTTTTGTTTTTGTTTTCGTTTTTGTTTTCGTTTTTGTTTTCGTTTTTGTTTTCGTGTTTGTTTTCGTTTTTGTTTTCGTTTTTGTTTTCGTTTTTGTTTTTGTTTTTGTTTTCGTTTTTGTTTTTGTTTTTGTCCTTGTTTCTGTCCTTGTCTTTGTCTTAATTGGTTTTTGTTTGTACGAGACTAAGTCCAGCGGCATAATGCTCTTCGATCGCACACGACCAAGTCCAGCGGCGTGTCGCTCCTAGGGCTGTTGCGAATACTTAAAAGTCCCTACGGTCAAAATCATTGGGTTGCGACTCATCTTTACGAGTTGCTCGCTCGCTGCGCTCGCTCGGAATGTTATAGCCTTACCTAAAACCAATCCACCTTGCGTTCGTTTTTCGAAAAGACCGCGATTTTCCGATAATTTACAGACGCGCGGGATCGGTTTTGAGGTTAGGTTAGTTTTATAAGAGCGAGCGAAGCGAGCGAGAAGCTACATCAATTCCCGCGCTATAGTTATATATCAAATGTTCTTTACTAACAATTCTCACCGATCGAAAGAAAGTTTCTGATTTGATAGAAGAATAACAGATATGTTTCGCTAGGTACGCGATTCGTGCTGATCGATGTATCTCGATGATGTTTTTGTTTTCGTTTTTGTTTTCGTTTTTGTTTTCGTTTTTGTTTTCGTTTTTCTTTTCGTTTTTGTTTTCGTTTTTGTTTTCGTTTTTGTTTTCGTTTTTGTTTTCGTTTTTGTTTTCGTTTTTGTTTTCGTGTTTGTTTTCGTTTTTGTTTTCGTTTTCGTTTTCGTTTTTGTTTTCTTTTTTGTTTTCGTTTTTGTTTTCGTTTTTGTTTTCGTTTTTGTTTTCGTTTTTGTTTTCGTTTTTGTTTTCGTTTTTGTTCTCGTGTTTGTTTTCGTTTTTGTTTTCGTTTTTGTTTTCTTTTTTGTTTTCGTTTTTGTTTTCGTTTTTGTTTTCTTTTTTGTTTTCGTTTTTGTTTTCGTTTTTGTTTTCGTTTTTGTTTTCGTTTTTGTTTTCGTTTTTGTTTTCGTGTTTGTTTTCGTTTTTGTTTTCGTTTTTGTTTTCGTGTTTGTTTTCGTTTTTGTTTTCGTTTTTGTTTTCGTTTTTGTTTTCGTTTTTGTTTTCGTTTTTGTTTTCGTTTTTGTTTTCGTTTTTGTTTTCGTTTTTGTTTTCGTTTTTGTTTTCGTTTTTGTTTTTGTTTTCGTTTTTGTTTTCGTTTTTGTTTTCGTTTTTGTTTTTGTTTTCGTTTTTGTTTTCGTTTTTGTTTTTGTTTTTGTTTTCGTTTTTGTTTTCGTTTTTGTTTTTGTTTTTGTTTTCGTTTTTGTTTTCGTTTTTGTTTTCGTTTTTGTTTTCGTTTTTGTTTTCGTTTTTGTTTTTGTTTTCGTTTTTGTTTTCGTTTTTGTTTTTGTTTTTGTTTTCGTTTTTGTTTTCGTTTTTGTTTTCGTTTTTGTTTTCGTGTTTGTTTTCGTTTTTGTTTTCGTTTTTGTTTTCGTTTTTGTTTTTGTTTTCGTTTTTGTTTTTGTTTTTGTCCTTGTTTCTGTCCTTGTCTTTGTCTTAATTGGTTTTTGTTTGTACGAGACTAAGTCCAGCGGCATAATGCTCTTCGATCGCACACGACCAAGTCCAGCGGCGTGTCGCTCCTAGGGCTGTTGCGAATACTTAAAAGTCCCTACGGTCAAAATCATTGGGTTGCGACTCACCTTTACGAGTTGCTCGCTCGCTGCGCTCGCTCGGAATGTTATAGCCTTACCTAAAACCAATCCACCTTGCGTTCGTTTTTCGAAAAGACCGCGATTTTCCGATAATTTACAGACGCGCGGGATCGGTTTTGAGGTTAGGCTAGTTTTATAAGAGCGAGCGAAGCGAGCGAGAAGCTACATCAATTCCCGCGCTATAGTTATATATCAAATGTTCTTTACTAACAATTCTCACCGATCGAAAGAAAGTTTCTGATTTGATAGAAGAATAACAGATATGTTTCGCTAGGTACGCGATTCGTGCTGATCGATGTATCTCGATGATGTTTTTGTTTTCGTTTTTGTTTTCGTTTTTGTTTTCGTTTTTGTTTTCGTTTTTGTTTTCGTTTTTGTTTTCGTTTTTGTTTTCGTTTTTGTTTTCGTTTTTGTTTTCGTTTTTGTTTTCGTTTTTGTTTTCGTTTTTGTTTTCGTTTTTGTTTTCGTTTTTGTTTTCGTTTTTGATTTCGTTTTTGTTTTCGTTTTTGTTTTCGTTTTTGTTTTCGTTTTTGTTTTCGTTTTTGTTTTCGTTTTTGATTTCGTTTTTGTTTTCGTTTTTGTTTTCGTTTTTGTTTTCGTTTTTGTTTTCGTTTTTGTTTTCGTTTTTGTTTTCGTGTTTGTTTTCGTTTTCGTTTTCGTTTTTGTTTTCGTTTTTGTTTTCGTTTTTGTTTTCGTGTTTGTTTTCGTTTTTGTTTTCGTTTTCGTTTTCGTTTTCGTTTTCGTTTTCGTTTTCGTTTTCGTTTTCGTTTTCGTTTTCGTTTTCGTTTTCGTTTTCGTTTTCGTTTTCGTTTTCGTTTTCGTTTTCGTTTTCGTTTTCGTTTTCGTTTTCGTTTTCGTTTTCGTTTTCGTTTTCGTTTTCGTTTTCGTTTTCGTTTTCGTTTTCGTTTTCGTTTTCGTTTTCGTTTTCGTTTTCGTTTTCGTTTTCGTTTTCGTTTTCGTTTTCGTTTTCGTTTTCGTTTTCGTTTTCGTTTTCGTTTTCGTTTTCGTTTTCGTTTTCGTTTTCGTTTTCGTTTTCGTTTTCGTTTTCGTTTTCGTTTTCGTTTTCGTTTTCGTTTTCGTTTTCGTTTTCGTTTTCGTTTTCGTTTTCGTTTTCGTTTTCGTTTTCGTTTTCGTTTTCGTTTTCGTTTTCGTTTTCGTTTTCGTTTTCGTTTTCGTTTTCGTTTTCGTTTTCGTTTTCGTTTTCGTTTTCGTTTTCGTTTTCGTTTTCGTTTTCGTTTTCGTTTTCGTTTTCGTTTTCGTTTTCGTTTTCGTTTTCGTTTTCGTTTTCGTTTTCGTTTTCGTTTTCGTTTTCGTTTTCGTTTTCGTTTTCGTTTTCGTTTTCGTTTTCGTTTTCGTTTTCGTTTTCGTTTTCGTTTTCGTTTTCGTTTTCGTTTTCGTTTTCGTTTTCGTTTTCGTTTTCGTTTTCGTTTTCGTTTTCGTTTTCGTTTTCGTTTTCGTTTTCGTTTTCGTTTTCGTTTTCGTTTTCGTTTTCGTTTTCGTTTTCGTTTTCGTTTTCGTTTTCGTTTTCGTTTTCGTTTTCGTTTTCGTTTTCGTTTTCGTTTTCGTTTTCGTTTTCGTTTTCGTTTTCGTTTTCGTTTTCGTTTTCGTTTTCGTTTTCGTTTTCGTTTTCGTTTTCGTTTTCGTTTTCGTTTTCGTTTTCGTTTTCGTTTTCGTTTTCGTTTTCGTTTTCGTTTTCGTTTTCGTTTTCGTTTTCGTTTTCGTTTTCGTTTTCGTTTTCGTTTTCGTTTTCGTTTTCGTTTTCGTTTTCGTTTTCGTTTTCGTTTTCGTTTTCGTTTTCGTTTTCGTTTTCGTTTTCGTTTTCGTTTTCGTTTTCGTTTTCGTTTTCGTTTTCGTTTTCGTTTTCGTTTTCGTTTTCGTTTTCGTTTTCGTTTTCGTTTTCGTTTTCGTTTTCGTTTTCGTTTTCGTTTTCGTTTTCGTTTTCGTTTTCGTTTTCGTTTTCGTTTTCGTTTTCGTTTTCGTTTTCGTTTTCGTTTTCGTTTTCGTTTTCGTTTTCGTTTTCGTTTTCGTTTTCGTTTTTGTTTTCGTTCTTGTTTTCGTTTTTGTTTTCGTTTTTGTTTTCGTTTTTTGTTTTCGTTTTTGTTTTCGTTTTTGTTTTCGTTTTTGTTTTCGTTTTTGATTTTGTTTTCGTTTTTGATTTCGTTTTTGTTTTCGTTTTTGTTTTCGTTTTTGTTTTCGTTTTTGTTTTCGTTTTTGTTTTCGTTTTTGTTTTCGTTTTTGTTTTCGTGTTTGTTTTCGTTTTTGTTTTCTTTTTTGTTTTCGCTTTTGTTTTCGTTTTTGTTTTCGTTTTTGTTTTTGTTTTCGTTTTTGTTTTCGTTTTTGTTTTTGTTTTTGTTTTCGTTTTTGTTTTCGTTTTTGTTTTCGTTTTTGTTTTCGTTTTTGTTTTCGTTTTTGTTTTCGTTTTTGTTTTTGTTTTCGTTTTTGTTTTTGTTTTTGTCCTTGTTTCTGTCCTTGTCTTTGTCTTAATTGGTTTTTGTTTGTACGAGACTAAGTCCAGCGGCATAATGCTCTTCGATCCCACACGACCAAGTCCAGCGGCGTGTCGCTCCTAGGGCTGTTGCGAATACTTAAAAGTCCCTACGGTCAAAATCATTGGGTTGCGACTCACCTTTACGAGTTGCTCGCTCGCTGCGCTCGCTCGGAATGTTATAGCCTTACCTAAAACCAATCCACCTTGCGTTCGTTTTTCGAAAAGACCGCGATTTTCCGATAATTTACAGACGCGCGGGATCGGTTTTGAGGTTAGGCTAGTTTTATAAGAGCGAGCGAAGCGAGCGAGAAGCTACATCAATTCCCGCGCTATAGTTATATATCAAATGTTCTTTACTAACAATTCTCACCGATCGAAAGAAAGTTTCTGATTTGATAGAAGAATAACAGATATGTTTCGCTAGGTACGCGATTCGTGCTGATCGATGTATCTCGATGATGTTTTTGTTTTCGTTTTTGTTTTCGTTTTTGTTTTCGTTTTTGTTTTCGTTTTTGTTTTCGTTTTTGTTTTCGTTTTTGTTTTCGTTTTTGTTTTCGTTTTTGTTTTCGTTTTTGTTTTCGTTTTTGTTTTCGTTTTTGTTTTCGTTTTTGTTTTCGTTTTTGTTTTCGTTTTTGATTTCGTTTTTGTTTTCGTTTTTGTTTTCGTTTTTGTTTTCGTTTTTGTTTTCGTTTTTGTTTTCGTTTTTGATTTCGTTTTTGTTTTCGTTTTTGTTTTCGTTTTTGTTTTCGTTTTTGTTTTCGTTTTTGTTTTCGTTTTTGTTTTCGTGTTTGTTTTCGTTTTCGTTTTCGTTTTTGTTTTCGTTTTTGTTTTCGTTTTTGTTTTCGTGTTTGTTTTCGTTTTTGTTTTCGTTTTCGTTTTCGTTTTCGTTTTCGTTTTCGTTTTCGTTTTCGTTTTCGTTTTCGTTTTCGTTTTCGTTTTCGTTTTCGTTTTCGTTTTCGTTTTCGTTTTCGTTTTCGTTTTCGTTTTCGTTTTCGTTTTCGTTTTCGTTTTCGTTTTCGTTTTCGTTTTCGTTTTCGTTTTCGTTTTCGTTTTCGTTTTCGTTTTCGTTTTCGTTTTCGTTTTCGTTTTCGTTTTCGTTTTCGTTTTCGTTTTCGTTTTCGTTTTCGTTTTCGTTTTCGTTTTCGTTTTCGTTTTCGTTTTCGTTTTCGTTTTCGTTTTCGTTTTCGTTTTCGTTTTCGTTTTCGTTTTCGTTTTCGTTTTCGTTTTCGTTTTCGTTTTCGTTTTCGTTTTCGTTTTCGTTTTCGTTTTCGTTTTCGTTTTCGTTTTCGTTTTCGTTTTCGTTTTCGTTTTCGTTTTCGTTTTCGTTTTCGTTTTCGTTTTCGTTTTCGTTTTCGTTTTCGTTTTCGTTTTCGTTTTCGTTTTCGTTTTCGTTTTCGTTTTCGTTTTCGTTTTCGTTTTCGTTTTCGTTTTCGTTTTCGTTTTCGTTTTCGTTTTCGTTTTCGTTTTCGTTTTCGTTTTCGTTTTCGTTTTCGTTTTCGTTTTCGTTTTCGTTTTCGTTTTCGTTTTCGTTTTCGTTTTCGTTTTCGTTTTCGTTTTCGTTTTCGTTTTCGTTTTCGTTTTCGTTTTCGTTTTCGTTTTCGTTTTCGTTTTCGTTTTCGTTTTCGTTTTCGTTTTCGTTTTCGTTTTCGTTTTCGTTTTCGTTTTCGTTTTCGTTTTCGTTTTCGTTTTCGTTTTCGTTTTCGTTTTCGTTTTCGTTTTCGTTTTCGTTTTCGTTTTCGTTTTCGTTTTCGTTTTCGTTTTCGTTTTCGTTTTCGTTTTCGTTTTCGTTTTCGTTTTCGTTTTCGTTTTCGTTTTCGTTTTCGTTTTCGTTTTCGTTTTCGTTTTCGTTTTCGTTTTCGTTTTCGTTTTCGTTTTCGTTTTCGTTTTCGTTTTCGTTTTCGTTTTCGTTTTCGTTTTCGTTTTCGTTTTCGTTTTCGTTTTCGTTTTCGTTTTCGTTTTCGTTTTCGTTTTCGTTTTCGTTTTCGTTTTCGTTTTCGTTTTCGTTTTCGTTTTCGTTTTCGTTTTCGTTTTCGTTTTCGTTTTCGTTTTCGTTTTCGTTTTCGTTTTCGTTTTCGTTTTCGTTTTCGTTTTCGTTTTCGTTTTCGTTTTCGTTTTCGTTTTCGTTTTCGTTTTCGTTTTCGTTTTCGTTTTCGTTTTCGTTTTCGTTTTCGTTTTCGTTTTTGTTTTCGTTTTTGTTTTCGTTTTTGATTTCGTTTTTGTTTTCGTTTTTGTTTTCGTTTTTGTTTTCGTTTTTGTTTTCGTTTTTGTTTTCGTTTTTGTTTTCGTTTTTCTTTTCGTGTTTGTTTTCGTTTTTGTTTTCTTTTTTGTTTTCGTTTTTGTTTTCGTTTTTGTTTTCGTTTTTGTTTTCGTTTTTGTTTTCGATTTTGTTTTCGTTTTTGTTTTCGTTTTTGTTTTCGTTTTTGTTTTCGTTTTTGTTTTTGTTTTCGTTTTTGTTTTCGTTTTTGTTTTCGTTTTTGTTTTCGTTTTTGTTTTCGTTTTTGTTTTCGTTTTTGTTTTTGTTTTCGTTTTTGTTTTCGTTTTTGTTTTTGTTTTTGTTTTTGTTTTCGTTTTTGTTTTCGTTTTTGTTTTCGTTTTTGTTTTCGTTTTTGTTTTCGTTTTTGTTTTCGTTTTTGTTTTTGTTTTCGTTTTTGTTTTTGTTTTTGTCCTTGTTTCTGTCCTTGTCTTTGTCTTAATTGGTTTTTGTTTGTACGAGACTAAGTCCAGCGGCATAATGCTCTTCGATCCCACACGACCAAGTCCAGCGGCGTGTCGCTCCTAGGGCTGTTGCGAATACTTAAAAGTCCCTACGGTCAAAATCATTGGGTTGCGACTCACCTTTACGAGTTGCTCGCTCGCTGCGCTCGCTCGGAATGTTATAGCCTTACCTAAAACCAATCCACCTTGCGTTCGTTTTTCGAAAAGACCGCGATTTTCCGATAATTTACAGACGCGCGGGATCGGTTTTGAGGTTAGGCTAGTTTTATAAGAGCGAGCGAAGCGAGCGAGAAGCTACATCAATTCCCGCGCTATAGTTATATATCAAATGTTCTTTACTAACAATTCTCACCGATCGAAAGAAAGTTTCTGATTTGATAGAAGAATAACAGATATGTTTCGCTAGGTACGCGATTCGTGCTGATCGATGTATCTCGATGATGTTTTTGTTTTCGTTTTTGTTTTCGTTTTTGTTTTCGTTTTTGTTTTCGTTTTTGTTTTCGTTTTTGTTTTCGTTTTTGTTTTCGTTTTTGTTTTCGTTTTTGTTTTCGTTTTTGTTTTCGTTTTTGTTTTCGTTTTTGTTTTCGTTTTTGTTTTCGTTTTTGATTTCGTTTTTGTTTTCGTTTTTGTTTTCGTTTTTGTTTTCGTTTTTGTTTTCGTTTTTGTTTTCGTTTTTGATTTCGTTTTTGTTTTCGTTTTTGTTTTCGTTTTTGTTTTCGTTTTTGTTTTCGTTTTTGTTTTCGTTTTTGTTTTCGTGTTTGTTTTCGTTTTCGTTTTCGTTTTTGTTTTCGTTTTTGTTTTCGTTTTTGTTTTCGTGTTTGTTTTCGTTTTTGTTTTCGTTTTCGTTTTCGTTTTCGTTTTCGTTTTCGTTTTCGTTTTCGTTTTCGTTTTCGTTTTCGTTTTCGTTTTCGTTTTCGTTTTCGTTTTCGTTTTCGTTTTCGTTTTCGTTTTCGTTTTCGTTTTCGTTTTCGTTTTCGTTTTCGTTTTCGTTTTCGTTTTCGTTTTCGTTTTCGTTTTCGTTTTCGTTTTCGTTTTCGTTTTCGTTTTCGTTTTCGTTTTCGTTTTCGTTTTCGTTTTCGTTTTCGTTTTCGTTTTCGTTTTCGTTTTCGTTTTCGTTTTCGTTTTCGTTTTCGTTTTCGTTTTCGTTTTCGTTTTCGTTTTCGTTTTCGTTTTCGTTTTCGTTTTCGTTTTCGTTTTCGTTTTCGTTTTCGTTTTCGTTTTCGTTTTCGTTTTCGTTTTCGTTTTCGTTTTCGTTTTCGTTTTCGTTTTCGTTTTCGTTTTCGTTTTCGTTTTCGTTTTCGTTTTCGTTTTCGTTTTCGTTTTCGTTTTCGTTTTCGTTTTCGTTTTCGTTTTCGTTTTCGTTTTCGTTTTCGTTTTCGTTTTCGTTTTCGTTTTCGTTTTCGTTTTCGTTTTCGTTTTCGTTTTCGTTTTCGTTTTCGTTTTCGTTTTCGTTTTCGTTTTCGTTTTCGTTTTCGTTTTCGTTTTCGTTTTCGTTTTCGTTTTCGTTTTCGTTTTCGTTTTCGTTTTCGTTTTCGTTTTCGTTTTCGTTTTCGTTTTCGTTTTCGTTTTCGTTTTCGTTTTCGTTTTCGTTTTCGTTTTCGTTTTCGTTTTCGTTTTCGTTTTCGTTTTCGTTTTCGTTTTCGTTTTCGTTTTCGTTTTCGTTTTCGTTTTCGTTTTCGTTTTCGTTTTCGTTTTCGTTTTCGTTTTCGTTTTCGTTTTCGTTTTCGTTTTCGTTTTCGTTTTCGTTTTCGTTTTCGTTTTCGTTTTCGTTTTCGTTTTCGTTTTCGTTTTCGTTTTCGTTTTCGTTTTCGTTTTCGTTTTCGTTTTCGTTTTCGTTTTCGTTTTCGTTTTCGTTTTCGTTTTCGTTTTCGTTTTCGTTTTCGTTTTCGTTTTCGTTTTCGTTTTCGTTTTTGTTTTCGTTTTTGTTTTCGTTTTTGATTTCGTTTTTGTTTTCGTTTTTGTTTTCGTTTTTGTTTTCGTTTTTGTTTTCGTTTTTGTTTTCGTTTTTGTTTTCGTTTTTCTTTTCGTGTTTGTTTTCGTTTTTGTTTTCTTTTTTGTTTTCGTTTTTGTTTTCGTTTTTGTTTTCGTTTTTGTTTTCGTTTTTGTTTTCGATTTTGTTTTCGTTTTTGTTTTCGTTTTTGTTTTCGTTTTTGTTTTCGTTTTTGTTTTTGTTTTCGTTTTTGTTTTCGTTTTTGTTTTCGTTTTTGTTTTCGTTTTTGTTTTCGTTTTTGTTTTCGTTTTTGTTTTTGTTTTCGTTTTTGTTTTCGTTTTTGTTTTTGTTTTTGTTTTCGTTTTTGTTTTCGTTTTTGTTTTCGTTTTTGTTTTCGTTTTTGTTTTCGTTTTTGTTTTCGTTTTTGTTTTTGTTTTCGTTTTTGTTTTTGTTTTTGTCCTTGTTTCTGTCCTTGTCTTTGTCTTAATTGGTTTTTGTTTGTACGAGACTAAGTCCAGCGGCATAATGCTCTTCGATCGCACACGACCAAGTCCAGCGGCGTGTCGCTCCTAGGGCTGTTGCGAATACTTAAAAGTCCCTACGGTCAAAATCATTGGGTTGCGACTCACCTTTACGAGTTGCTCGCTCGCTGCGCTCGCTCGGAATGTTATAGCCTTACCTAAAACCAATCCACCTTGCGTTCGTTTTTCGAAAAGACCGCGATTTTCCGATAATTTACAGACGCGCGGGATCGAGGTTAGGCTAGTTTTATAAGAGCGAGCGAAGCGAGCGAGAAGCTACATCAATTCCCGCGCTATAGTTATATATCAAATGTTCTTTACTAACAATTCTCACCGATCGAAAGAAAGTTTCTGATTTGATAGAAGAATAACAGATATGTTTCGCTAGGTACGCGATTCGTGCTGATCGATGTATCTCGATGATGTTTTTGTTTTCGTTTTTGTTTTCGTTTTTGTTTTCGTTTTTGTTTTCGTTTTTGTTTTCGTTTTTGTTTTCGTTTTTGTTTTCGTTTTTGTTTTCGTTTTTGTTTTCGTTTTTGTTTTCGTTTTTGTTTTCGTTTTTTTTTTCGTTTTTGTTTTCGTTTTTGTTTTCGTTTTTGATTTCGTTTTTGTTTTCGTTTTTGTTTTCGTTTTTGTTTTCGTTTTTGTTTTCGTTTTTGTTTTCGTTTTTGATTTCGTTTTTGTTTTCGTTTTTGTTTTCGTTTTTGTTTTCGTTTTTGTTTTCGTTTTTGTTTTCGTTTTTGTTTTCGTGTTTGTTTTCGTTTTCGTTTTCGTTTTTGTTTTCGTTTTTGTTTTCGTTTTTGTTTTCGTGTTTGTTTTCGTTTTTGTTTTCGTTTTCGTTTTCGTTTTTGTTTTCGTTTTCGTTTTCGTTTTCGTTTTCGTTTTCGTTTTCGTTTTCGTTTTCGTTTTCGTTTTCGTTTTCGTTTTCGTTTTCGTTTTCGTTTTCGTTTTCGTTTTCGTTTTCGTTTTCGTTTTCGTTTTCGTTTTCGTTTTCGTTTTCGTTTTCGTTTTCGTTTTCGTTTTCGTTTTCGTTTTCGTTTTCGTTTTCGTTTTCGTTTTCGTTTTCGTTTTCGTTTTCGTTTTCGTTTTCGTTTTCGTTTTCGTTTTCGTTTTCGTTTTCGTTTTCGTTTTCGTTTTCGTTTTCGTTTTCGTTTTCGTTTTCGTTTTCGTTTTCGTTTTCGTTTTCGTTTTCGTTTTCGTTTTCGTTTTCGTTTTCGTTTTCGTTTTCGTTTTCGTTTTCGTTTTCGTTTTCGTTTTCGTTTTCGTTTTCGTTTTCGTTTTCGTTTTCGTTTTCGTTTTCGTTTTCGTTTTCGTTTTCGTTTTCGTTTTCGTTTTCGTTTTCGTTTTCGTTTTCGTTTTCGTTTTCGTTTTCGTTTTCGTTTTCGTTTTCGTTTTCGTTTTCGTTTTCGTTTTCGTTTTCGTTTTCGTTTTCGTTTTCGTTTTCGTTTTCGTTTTCGTTTTCGTTTTCGTTTTCGTTTTCGTTTTCGTTTTCGTTTTCGTTTTCGTTTTCGTTTTCGTTTTCGTTTTCGTTTTCGTTTTCGTTTTCGTTTTCGTTTTCGTTTTCGTTTTCGTTTTCGTTTTCGTTTTCGTTTTCGTTTTCGTTTTCGTTTTCGTTTTCGTTTTCGTTTTCGTTTTCGTTTTCGTTTTCGTTTTCGTTTTCGTTTTCGTTTTCGTTTTCGTTTTCGTTTTCGTTTTCGTTTTCGTTTTCGTTTTCGTTTTCGTTTTCGTTTTCGTTTTCGTTTTCGTTTTCGTTTTCGTTTTCGTTTTCGTTTTCGTTTTCGTTTTCGTTTTCGTTTTCGTTTTCGTTTTCGTTTTCGTTTTCGTTTTCGTTTTCGTTTTCGTTTTCGTTTTCGTTTTCGTTTTCGTTTTCGTTTTCGTTTTCGTTTTCGTTTTCGTTTTCGTTTTCGTTTTCGTTTTCGTTTTCGTTTTCGTTTTCGTTTTCGTTTTCGTTTTCGTTTTCGTTTTCGTTTTCGTTTTCGTTTTCGTTTTCGTTTTCGTTTTCGTTTTCGTTTTCGTTTTCGTTTTCGTTTTCGTTTTCGTTTTCGTTTTCGTTTTCGTTTTCGTTTTCGTTTTCGTTTTCGTTTTCGTTTTCGTTTTCGTTTTCGTTTTCGTTTTCGTTTTCGTTTTCGTTTTCGTTTTCGTTTTCGTTTTCGTTTTCGTTTTCGTTTTCGTTTTCGTTTTCGTTTTCGTTTTCGTTTTCGTTCTTGTTTTCGTTTTTGTTTTCGTTTTTGTTTTCGTTTTTGTTTTCGTTTTTGTTTTCGTTTTTGTTTTCGTTTTTGTTTTCGTTTTTGATTTCGTTTTTGTTTTCGTTTTTGTTTTCGTTTTTGTTTTCGTTTTTGTTTTCGTTTTTGTTTTCGTTTTTGTTTTCGTTTTTGTTTTCGTGTTTGTTTTCGTTTTTGTTTTCTTTTTTGTTTTCGTTTTTGTTTTCGTTTTTGTTTTCGTTTTTGTTTTCGTTTTTGTTTTCGATTTTGTTTTCGTTTTTGTTTTCGTTTTTGTTTTCGTTTTTGTTTTCGTTTTTGTTTTTGTTTTCGTTTTTGTTTTCGTTTTTGTTTTCGTTTTTGTTTTCGTTTTTGTTTTCGTTTTTGTTTTCGTTTTTGTTTTCGTTTTTGTTTTTGTTTTCGTTTTTGTTTTCGTTTTTGTTTTTGTTTTTGTTTTTGTTTTCGTTTTTGTTTTCGTTTTTGTTTTCGTTTTTGTTTTCGTTTTTGTTTTCGTTTTTGTTTTCGTTTTTGTTTTCGTTTTTGTTTTCGTTTTTGTTTGTGTTTTTGTTTTTGTCCTTGTTTCTGTCCTTGTCTTTGTCTTAATTGGTTTTTGTTTGTACGAGACTAAGTCCAGCGGCATAATGCTCTTCGATCGCACACGACCAAGTCCAGCGGCGTGTCGCTCCTAGGGCTGTTGCGAATACTTAAAAGTCCCTACGGTCAAAATCATTGGGTTGCGACTCACCTTTACGAGTTGCTCGCTCGCTGCGCTCGCTCGGAATGTTATAGCCTTACCTAAAACCAATCCACCTTGCGTTCGTTTTTCGAAAAGACCGCGATTTTCCGATAATTTACAGACGCGCGGGATCGGTTTTGAGGTTAGGCTAGTTTTATAAGAGCGAGCGAAGCGAGCGAGAAGCTACATCAATTCCCGCGCTATAGTTATATATCAAATGTTCTTTACTAACAATTCTCACCGATCGAAAGAAAGTTTCTGATTTGATAGAAGAATAACAGATATGTTTCGCTAGGTACGCGATTCGTGCTGATCGATGTATCTCGATGATGTTTTTGTTTTCGTTTTTGTTTTCGTTTTTGTTTTCGTTTTTGTTTTCGTTTTTGTTTTCGTTTTTGTTTTCGTTTTTGTTTTCGTTTTTGTTTTCGTTTTTGTTTTCGTTTTTGTTTTCGTTTTTGTTTTCGTTTTTGTTTTCGTTTTTGTTTTCGTTTTTGTTTTCGTGTTTGTTTTCGTTTTTGTTTTCGTTTTTGTTTTCGTTTTTGTTTTCTTTTTTGTTTTCGTTTTTGTTTTCGTTTTTGTTTTCGTTTTTGTTTTCGTTTTTGTTTTCGTTTTTGTTTTCGTTTTTGTTTTCGTTTTTGTTTTCGTTTTTGTTTTCGTTTTTGTTTTCGTTTTTGTTTTCGTTTTTGTTTTCGTTTTTGTTTTCGTTTTTGTTTTCGTTTTTGTTTTTGTTTTCGTTTTTGTTTTCGTTTTTGTTTTCGTTTTTGTTTTCGTTTTTGTTTTCGTTTTTGTTTTCGTTTTTGTTTTTGTTTTCGTTTTTGTTTTTGTTTTTGTCCTTGTTTCTGTCCTTGTCTTTGTCTTAATTGGTTTTTGTTTGTACGAGACTAAGTCCAGCGGCATAATGCTCTTCGATCGCACACGACCAAGTCCAGCGGCGTGTCGCTCCTAGGGCTGTTGCGAATACTTAAAAGTCCCTACGGTCAAAATCATTGGGTTGCGACTCACCTTTACGAGTTGCTCGCTCGCTGCGCTCGCTCGGAATGTTATAGCCTTACCTAAAACCAATCCACCTTGCGTTCGTTTTTCGAAAAGACCGCGATTTTCCGATAATTTACAGACGCGCGGGATCGGTTTTGAGGTTAGGCTAGTTTTATAAGAGCGAGCGAAGCGAGCGAGAAGCTACATCAATTCCCGCGCTATAGTTATATATCAAATAGTCTTTACTAACAATTCTCACCGATCGAAAGAAAGTTTCTGATTTGATAGAAGAATAACAGATATGTTTCGCTAGGTACGCGATTCGTGCTGATCGATGTATCTCGATGATGTTTTTGTTTTCGTTTTTGTTTTCGTTTTTGTTTTCGTTTTTGTTTTCGTTTTTGTTTTCGTTTTTGTTTTCGTTTTTGTTTTCGTTTTTGATTTCGTTTTTGTTTTCGTTTTTGTTTTCGTTTTTGTTTTCGTTTTTGTTTTCGTTTTTGTTTTCGTGTTTGTTTTCGTTTTTGTTTTCGTTTTCGTTTTCGTTTTTGTTTTCTTTTTTGTTTTCGTTTTTGTTTTCGTTTTTGTTTTCGTTTTTGTTTTCGTTCTTGTTTTCGTTTTTGTTTTCGTTTTTGTTTTCGTTTTTGTTTTCGTTTTTGATTTCGTTTTTGTTTTCGTTTTTGTTTTCGTTTTTGTTTTCGTTTTTGTTTTCGTTTTTGTTTTCGTTTTTGTTTTCGTTTTTGTTTTCGTGTTTGTTTTCGTTTTTGTTTTCGTTTTTGTTTTCGTTTTTGTTTTTGTTTTCGTTTTTGTTTTTGTTTTTGTCCTTGTTTCTGTCCTTGTCTTTGTCTTAATTGGTTTTTGTTTGTACGAGACTAAGTCCAGCGGCATAATGCTCTTCGATCGCACACGACCAAGTCCAGCGGCGTGTCGCTCCTAGGGCTGTTGCGAATACTTAAAAGTCCCTACGGTCAAAATCATTGGGTTGCGACTCACCTTTACGAGTTGCTCGCTCGCTGCGCTCGCTCGGAATGTTATAGCCTTACCTAAAACCAATCCACCTTGCGTTCGTTTTTCGAAAAGACCGCGATTTTCCGATAATTTACAGACGCGCGGGATCGGTTTTGAGGTTAGGCTAGTTTTATAAGAGCGAGCAAAGCGAGCGAGAAGCTACATCAATTCCCGCGCTATAGTTATATATCAAATGTTCTTTACTAACAATTCTCACCGATCGAAAGAAAGTTTCTGATTTGATAGAAGAATAACAGATATGTTTCGCTAGGTACGCGATTCGTGCTGATCGATGTATCTCGATGATGTTGTTGTTTTCGTTTTTGTTTTCGTTTTTGTTTTCGTTTTTGTTTTCGTTTTTCTTTTCGTGTTTGTTTTCGTTTTTGTTTTCGTTTTTGTTTTCTTTTTTGTTTTCGTTTTTGTTTTCGTTTTTGTTTTCTTTTTTGTTTTCGTTTTTGTTTTCGTTTTTGTTTTCGTTTTTGTTTTCGTTTTTGTTTTCGTTTTTGTTTTCGTTTTTGTTTTCGTTTTTGTTTTCGTTTTTGTTTTCGTTTTTGTTTTCGTTTTTGTTTTCGTTTTTGTTTTCGTGTTTGTTTTCGTTTTTGTTTTCGTTTTTGTTTTCCTTTTGTTTTTGTTTTCGTTTTTGTTTTCTTTTTTGTTTTCGTTTTTGTTTTCGTTTTTGTTTTCTTTTTTGTTTTCGTTTTTGTTTTCGTTTTTGTTTTCGTTTTTGTTTTCGTTTTTGTTTTCGTTTTTGTTTTCGTTTTTGTTTTCGTTTTTGTTTTCGTTTTTGTTTTCGTTTTTGTTTTCGTTTTTGTTTTCGTTTTTGTTTTTGTTTTCGTTTTCCTTTTCGTTTTTGTTTGTGTTTTTGTTTTCGTTTTTGTTTTCGTTTTTGTTTTCGTTTTTGTTTTCGTTTTTGTTTTCGTTTTTGTTTTCGTTTTTGTTTTCGTGTTTGTTTTCGTTTTTGTTTTCGTTTTTGTTTTCGTTTTTGTTTTTGTTTTCTTTTTTGTTTTCGTTTTTGTTTTCGTTTTTGTTTTCTTTTTTGTTTTCGATTTTGTTTTCGTTTTTGTTTTCGTTTTTGTTTTCGTTTTTGTTTTCGTTTTTGTTTTCGTTTTTGTTTTCGTTTTTGTTTTCGTTTTTGTTTTCGTTTTTGTTTTCGTTTTTGTTTTCGTTTTTGTTTTCGTTTTTGTTTTCGTTTTTGTTTTCGTGTTTGTTTTCGTTTTTGTTTTCGTTTTCGTTTTTGTTTTTGTTTTTGTTTTCGTTTTTGTTTGTGTTTTTGTTTTCGTTTTTGTTTTCGTTTTTGTTTTCGTTTTTGTTTTCGTTTTTGTTTTCGTTTTTGTTTTCGTTTTTGTTTTTGTTTTCGTTTTTGTTTTCGTTTTTGTTTTTGTTTTCCTTTTCGTTTTTGTTTGTGTTTTTGTTTTCGTTTTTGTTTTCGTTTTTGTTTTCGTTTTTGTTTTCGTTTTTGTTTTCGTTTTTGTTTTCGTTTTTGTTTTCGTGTTTGTTTTCGTTTTTGTTTTCGTTTTTGTTTTCGTTTTTGTTTTTGTTTTCGTTTTTGTTTTCGTTTTTGTTTTTGTTTTCCTTTTCGTTTTTGTTTGTGTTTTTGTTTTTGTCCTTGTTTCTGTCCTTGTCTTTGTCTTAATTGGTTTTTGTTTGTACGAGACTAAGTCCAGCGGCATAATGCTCTTCGATCGCACACGACCAAGTCCAGCGGCGTGTCGCTCCTAGGGCTGTTGCGAATACTTAAAAGTCCCTACGGTCAAAATCATTGGGTTGCGACTCACCTTTACGAGTTGCTCGCTCGCTGCGCTCGCTCGGAATGTTATAGCCTTACCTAAAACCAATCCACCTTGCGTTCGTTTTTCGAAAAGACCGCGATTTTCCGATAATTTACAGACGCGCGGGATCGGTTTTGAGGTTAGGCTAGTTTTATAAGAGCGAGCGAAGCGAGCGAGAAGCTACATCAATTCCCGCGCTATAGTTATATATCAAATGTTCTTTACTAACAATTCTCACCGATCGAAAGAAAGTTTCTGATTTGATAGAAGAATAACAGATATGTTTCGCTAGGTACGCGATTCGTGCTGATCGATGTATCTCGATGATGTTTTTGTTTTCGTTTTTGTTTTCGTTTTTGTTTTCGTGTTTGTTTTCGTTTTTGTTTTCGTTTTTGTTTTCGTTTTTGTTTTTGTTTTCGTTTTTGTTTTCGTTTTTGTTTTTGTTTTCCTTTTCGTTTTTGTTTGTGTTTTTGTTTTCGTTTTTGTTTTCGTTTTTGTTTTCGTTTTTGTTTTCGTTTTTGTTTTCGTTTTTGTTTTCGTTTTTGTTTTCGTTTTTGTTTTCGTTTTTGTTTTCGTTTTTGTTTTCGTTTTTGTTTTCGTTTTTGTTTTCGTTTTTGTTTTCGTTTTTGTTTTCGTTTTTGTTTTCTTTTTTTGTTTTCGTTTTTGTTTTCGTTTTTGTTTTCGTTTTTGTTTTCGTTTTTGTTTTCGTTTTGATTTCGTTTTTGTTTTCGTTTTTGTTTTCGTTTTTGTTTTCGTTTTTGTTTTCGTTTTTGTTTTCGTTTTTGTTTTCGTTTTTGTTTTCGTTTTCGTTTTCGTTTTTGTTTTCTTTTTTGTTTTCGTTTTTGTTTTCGTTTTTGTTTTCGTTTTTGTTTTCGTTCTTGTTTTCGTTTTTGTTTTCGTTTTTGTTTTCGTTTTTGTTTTCGTTTTTGATTTCGTTTTTGTTTTCGTTTTTGTTTTCGTTTTTGTTTTCGTTTTTGTTTTCGTTTTTGTTTTCGTTTTTGTTTTCGTTTTTGTTTTCGTGTTTGTTTTCGTTTTTGTTTTCGTTTTTGTTTTCGTTTTTGTTTTTGTTTTCGTTTTTGTTTTTGTTTTTGTCCTTGTTTCTGTCCTTGTCTTTGTCTTAATTGGTTTTTGTTTGTACGAGACTAAGTCCAGCGGCATAATGCTCTTCGATCGCACACGACCAAGTCCAGCGGCGTGTCGCTCCTAGGGCTGTTGCGAATACTTAAAAGTCCCTACGGTCAAAATCATTGGGTTGCGACTCACCTTTACGAGTTGCTCGCTCGCTGCGCTCGCTCGGAATGTTATAGCCTTACCTAAAACCAATCCACCTTGCGTTCGTTTTTCGAAAAGACCGCGATTTTCCGATAATTTACAGACGCGCGGGATCGGTTTTGAGGTTAGGCTAGTTTTATAAGAGCGAGCAAAGCGAGCGAGAAGCTACATCAATTCCCGCGCTATAGTTATATATCAAATGTTCTTTACTAACAATTCTCACCGATCGAAAGAAAGTTTCTGATTTGATAGAAGAATAACAGATATGTTTCGCTAGGTACGCGATTCGTGCTGATCGATGTATCTCGATGATGTTGTTGTTTTCGTTTTTGTTTTCGTTTTTGTTTTCGTTTTTGTTTTCGTTTTTCTTTTCGTGTTTGTTTTCGTTTTTGTTTTCGTTTTTGTTTTCTTTTTTGTTTTCGTTTTTGTTTTCGTTTTTGTTTTCTTTTTTGTTTTCGTTTTTGTTTTCGTTTTTGTTTTCGTTTTTGTTTTCGTTTTTGTTTTCGTTTTTGTTTTCGTTTTTGTTTTCGTTTTTGTTTTCGTTTTTGTTTTCGTTTTTGTTTTCGTTTTGTTTTCGTTTTTGTTTTCGTGTTTGTTTTCGTTTTTTGTTTTCGTTTTTGTTTTCCTTTTGTTTTTGTTTTCGTTTTTGTTTTCTTTTTTGTTTTCGTTTTTGTTTTCGTTTTTGTTTTCTTTTTTGTTTTCGTTTTTGTTTTCGTTTTTGTTTTCGTTTTTGTTTTCGTTTTTGTTTTCGTTTTTGTTTTCGTTTTTGTTTTCGTTTTTGTTTTCGTTTTTGTTTTCGTTTTTGTTTTCGTTTTTGTTTTCGTTTTTGTTTTTGTTTTCGTTTTCCTTTTCGTTTTTGTTTGTGTTTTTGTTTTCGTTTTTGTTTTCGTTTTTGTTTTCGTTTTTGTTTTCGTTTTTGTTTTCGTTTTTGTTTTCGTTTTTGTTTTCGTGTTTGTTTTCGTTTTTGTTTTCGTTTTTGTTTTCGTTTTTGTTTTTGTTTTCTTTTTTGTTTTTGTTTTTGTTTTCGTTTTTGTTTTCTTTTTTGTTTTCGATTTTGTTTTCGTTTTTGTTTTCGTTTTTGTTTTCGTTTTTGTTTTCGTTTTTGTTTTCGTTTTTGTTTTCGTTTTTGTTTTCGTTTTTGTTTTCGTTTTTGTTTTCGTTTTTGTTTTCGTTTTTGTTTTCGTTTTTGTTTTCGTTTTTGTTTTCGTGTTTGTTTTCGTTTTTGTTTTCGTTTTCGTTTTTGTTTTTGTTTTTGTTTTCGTTTTTTGTTTGTGTTTTTGTTTTCGTTTTTGTTTTCGTTTTTGTTTTCGTTTTTGTTTTCGTTTTTGTTTTCGTTTTTGTTTTCGTTTTTGTTTTTGTTTTCGTTTTTGTTTTCGTTTTTGTTTTTGTTTTCCTTTTCGTTTTTGTTTGTGTTTTTGTTTTCGTTTTTGTTTTCGTTTTTGTTTTCGTTTTTGTTTTCGTTTTTGTTTTCGTTTTGTTTTCGTTTTTGTTTTCGTGTTTGTTTTCGTTTTTGTTTTCGTTTTTGTTTTCGTTTTTGTTTTTGTTTTCGTTTTTGTTTTCGTTTTTGTTTTTGTTTTCCTTTTCGTTTTTGTTTGTGTTTTTGTTTTTGTCCTTGTTTCTGTCCTTGTCTTTGTCTTAATTGGTTTTTGTTTGTACGAGACTAAGTCCAGCGGCATAATGCTCTTCGATCGCACACGACCAAGTCCAGCGGCGTGTCGCTCCTAGGGCTGTTGCGAATACTTAAAAGTCCCTACGGTCAAAATCATTGGGTTGCGACTCACCTTTACGAGTTGCTCGCTCGCTGCGCTCGCTCGGAATGTTATAGCCTTACCTAAAACCAATCCACCTTGCGTTCGTTTTTCGAAAAGACCGCGATTTTCCGATAATTTACAGACGCGCGGGATCGGTTTTGAGGTTAGGCTAGTTTTATAAGAGCGAGCGAAGCGAGCGAGAAGCTACATCAATTCCCGCGCTATAGTTATATATCAAATGTTCTTTACTAACAATTCTCACCGATCGAAAGAAAGTTTCTGATTTGATAGAAGAATAACAGATATGTTTCGCTAGGTACGCGATTCGTGCTGATCGATGTATCTCGATGATGTTTTTGTTTTCGTTTTTGTTTTCGTTTTTGTTTTCGTGTTTGTTTTCGTTTTTGTTTTCGTTTTTGTTTTCGTTTTTGTTTTTGTTTTCGTTTTTGTTTTCGTTTTTTGTTTTTGTTTTCCTTTTCGTTTTTGTTTGTGTTTTTGTTTTCGTTTTTGTTTTCGTTTTTGTTTTCGTTTTTGTTTTCGTTTTTGTTTTCGTTTTTGTTTTCGTTTTTGTTTTCGTTTTTGTTTTCGTTTTTGTTTTCGTTTTTGTTTTCGTTTTTGTTTTCGTTTTTGTTTTCGTTTTTGTTTTCGTTTTTGTTTTCGTTTTTGTTTTCGTTTTTGATTTCGTTTTTGTTTTCGTTTTTGTTTTCGTTTTTGTTTTCGTTTTTGTTTTCGTTTTTGTTTTCGTTTTTGATTTCGTTTTTGTTTTTGTTTTTGTTTTCGTTTTTGTTTTCGTTTTTGTTTTCGTTTTGTTTTCGTTTTCGTTTTCGTTTTCGTTTTCGTTTTCGTTTTCGTTTTCGTTTTCGTTTTCGTTTTCGTTTTCGTTTTCGTTTTCGTTTTCGTTTTCGTTTTCGTTTTCGTTTTTCGTTTTCGTTTTCGTTTTCGTTTTCGTTTTCGTTTTCGTTTCGTTTTCGTTTTCGTTTTCGTTTTCGTTTTCGTTTTTCGTTTTCGTTTTCGTTTCGTTTTCGTTTTCGTTTTCGTTTTCGTTTTCGTTTTCGTTTTCGTTTTCGTTTTCGTTTTCGTTTTCGTTTTCGTTTTCGTTTTCGTTTTCGTTTTCGTTTTCGTTTTCGTTTTCGTTTTCGTTTTCGTTTTCGTTTTCGTTTTCGTTTTCGTTTTCGTTTTCGTTTTCGTTTTCGTTTTCGTTTTCGTTTTCGTTTTCGTTTTTTCGTTTTCGTTTTCGTTTTCGTTTTCGTTTTCGTTTTCGTTTTCGTTTTCGTTTTCGTTTTCGTTTTCGTTTTCGTTTTCGTTTTCGTTTTCGTTTTCGTTTTCGTTTTCGTTTTCGTTTTCGTTTTCGTTTTCGTTTTCGTTTTCGTTTCGTTTTCGTTTTCGTTTTCGTTTTCGTTTTCGTTTTCGTTTTCGTTTTCGTTTTCGTTTTCGTTTTCGTTTTCGTTTTCGTTTTCGTTTTCGTTTTCGTTTTCGTTTTCGTTTTCGTTTTTCGTTTTCGTTTTCGTTTTCGTTTTCGTTTTCGTTTTCGTTTTCGTTTTCGTTTTCGTTTTCGTTTCGTTTTCGTTTTCGTTTTCGTTTTCGTTTTCGTTTTCGTTTTCGTTTTCGTTTTCGTTTTCGTTTTCGTTTTCGTTTTCGTTTTCGTTTTCGTTTTCGTTTTCGTTTTCGTTTTCGTTTTCGTTTTCGTTTTCGTTTTCGTTTTCGTTTTCGTTTTCGTTTTCGTTTTCGTTTTCGTTTTCGTTTTCGTTTTCGTTTTCGTTTTCGTTTTCGTTTTCGTTTTGTTTCGTTTTCGTTTTCGTTTTCGTTTTCGTTTTCGTTTTCGTTTTCGTTTTCGTTTTGTTTTCGTTTTCGTTTTCGTTTTCGTTTTCGTTTTCGTTTTCGTTTTCGTTTTCGTTTTCGTTTTCGTTTTCGTTTTCGTTTTCGTTTTCGTTTTCGTTTTCGTTTTCGTTTTCGTTTTCGTTTTCGTTTTCGTTTTCGTTTTCGTTTCGTTTTCGTTTTCGTTTTCGTTTTCGTTTTCGTTTTCGTTTTCGTTTTCGTTTTCGTTTTCGTTTTCGTTTTCGTTTTCGTTTTCGTTTTCGTTTTCGTTTTCGTTTTCGTTTTCGTTTTCGTTTTCGTTTTCGTTTTCGTTTTCGTTTTCGTTTTCGTTTTCGTTTTCGTTTTCGTTTTCGTTTTCGTTTTCGTTTTCGTTTTCGTTTTCGTTTTCGTTTTCGTTTTCGTTTTCGTTTTCGTTTTCGTTTTCGTTTTCGTTTTCGTTTTCGTTTTCGTTTTCGTTTTCGTTTTCGTTTTCGTTTTCGTTTTCGTTTTCGTTTTCGTTTTCGTTTTCGTTTTCGTTTTCGTTTTCGTTTTCGTTTTCGTTTTCGTTTTCGTTTTCGTTTTCGTTTTCGTTTTCGTTTTCGTTTTCGTTTTCGTTTTCGTTTTCGTTTTCGTTTTCGTTTTCGTTTTCGTTTTCGTTTTCGTTTTCGTTTTCGTTTTCGTTTTCGTTTTCGTTTTCGTTTTCGTTTTCGTTTTCGTTTTCGTTTTCGTTTTCGTTTTCGTTTTCGTTTTCGTTTTCGTTTTCGTTTTCGTTTTCGTTTTCGTTTTCGTTTTCGTTTTCGTTTTCGTTTTCGTTTTCGTTTTCGTTTTCGTTTTCGTTTTCGTTTTCGTTTTCGTTTTCGTTTTCGTTTTCGTTTTCGTTTTCGTTTTCGTTTTCGTTTTCGTTTTCGTTTTCGTTTTCGTTTTCGTTTTCGTTTTCGTTTTTGTTTTCGTTCTTGTTTTCGTTTTTGTTTTCGTTTTTGTTTTCGTTTTTGTTTTCGTTTTTGTTTTCGTTTTTGTTTTCGTTTTTGTTTTCGTTTTTGATTTCGTTTTTGTTTTCGTTTTTGTTTTCGTTTTTGTTTTCGTTTTTGTTTTCGTTTTTGTTTTCGTTTTTGTTTTCGTTTTTGTTTTCGTGTTTGTTTTCGTTTTTGTTTTCTTTTTTGTTTTCGCTTTTGTTTTCGTTTTTGTTTTCGTTTTTGTTTTCGTTTTTGTTTTCGTTTTTGTTTTCGTTTTTGTTTTCGTTTTTGTTTTCGTTTTTGTTTTCGTTTTTGTTTTTGTTTTCGTTTTTGTTTTCGTTTTTGTTTTCGTTTTTGTTTTCGTTTTTGTTTTCGTTTTTGTTTTCGTTTTTGTTTTTGTTTTCGTTTTTGTTTTCGTTTTTGTTTTTGTTTTCCTTTTCGTTTTTGTTTTCGTTTTTGTTTTCGTTTTTGTTTTCGTTTTTGTTTTCGTTTTTGTTTTCGTGTTTGTTTTCGTTTTTGTTTTCGTTTTCGTTTTCGTTTTTGTTTTCTTTTTTGTTTTCGTTTTTGTTTTCGTTTTTGTTTTCGTTTTTGTCTTCGTTTTTGTTTTCGTTTTTGTTTTCGTTTTTGTTTTCGTTTTTGTTTTCGTTTTTGTTTTCGTTTTTGATTTCGTTTTTGTTTTCGTTTTTGTTTTCGTTTTTGTTTTCGTTTTTGTTTTCGTTTTTGTTTTCGTTTTTGTTTTCGTTTTTCTTTTCGTGTTTGTTTTCGTTTTTGTTTTCGTTTTTGTTTTCTTTTTTGTTTTCGTTTTTGTTTTCGTTTTTGTTTTCTTTTTTGTTTTCGTTTTTGTTTTCGTTTTTGTTTTCGTTTTTGTTTTCGTTTTTGTTTTCGTTTTTGTTTTCGTTTTTGTTTTCGTTTTTGTTTTCGTTTTTGTTTTTGTTTTCGTTTTTGTTTTCGTTTTTGTTTTCGTTTTTGTTTTCGTTTTTGTTTTCGTTTTTGTTTTCGTTTTTGTTTTTGTTTTCGTTTTTGTTTTCGTTTTTGTTTTTGTTTTCCTTTTCGTTTTTGTTTTCGTTTTTGTTTTCGTTTTTGTTTTCGTTTTTGTTTTCGTTTTTGTTTTCGTGTTTGTTTTCGTTTTTGTTTTCGTTTTCGTTTTCGTTTTTGTTTTCTTTTTTGTTTTCGTTTTTGTTTTCGTTTTTGTTTTCGTTTTTGTCTTCGTTTTTGTTTTCGTTTTTGTTTTCGTTTTTGTTTTCGTTTTTGTTTTCGTTTTTGTTTTCGTTTTTGTTTTCGTTTTTGTTTTCGTTTTTGTTTTCGTTTTTGTTTTTGTTTTTGTTTTCGTTTTTGTTTTCGTTTTTGTTTTCGTGTTTGTTTTCGTTTTTGTTTTCGTTTTTGTTTTCGTTTTTGTTTTTGTTTTCGTTTTTGTTTTTGTTTTTGTCCTTGTTTCTGTCCTTGTCTTTGTCTTAATTGGTTTTTGTTTGTACGAGACTAAGTCCAGCGGCATAATGCTCTTCGATCGCACACGACCAAGTCCAGCGGCGTGTCGCTCCTAGGGCTGTTGCGAATACTTAAAAGTCCCTACGGTCAAAATCATTGGGTTGCGACTCACCTTTACGAGTTGCTCGCTCGCTGCGCTCGCTCGGAATGTTATAGCCTTACCTAAAACCAATCCACCTTGCGTTCGTTTTTCGAAAAGACCGCGATTTTCCGATAATTTACAGACGCGCGGGATCGGTTTTGAGGTTAGGCTAGTTTTATAAGAGCGAGCGAAGCGAGCGAGAAGCTACATCAATTCCCGCGCTATAGTTATATATCAAATGTTCTTTACTAACAATTCTCACCGATCGAAAGAAAGTTTCTGATTTGATAGAAGAATAACAGATATGTTTCGCTAGGTACGCGATTCGTGCTGATCGATGTATCTCGATGATGTTTTTGTTTTCGTTTTTGTTTTCGTTTTTGTTTTCGTTTTTGTTTTCGTTTTTGTTTTCGTTTTTGTTTTCGTTTTTGTTTTCGTTTTTGTTTTCGTTTTTGTTTTCGTTTTTGTTTTCGTTTTTGTTTTCGTTTTTGTTTTCGTGTTTGTTTTCGTTTTTGTTTTCGTTTTCGTTTTCGTTTTTGTTTTCTTTTTTGTTTTCGTTTTTGTTTTCGTTTTTGTTTTCGTTTTTGTTTTCGTTTTTGTTTTCGTTTTCGTTTTTGTTTTCGTTTTTGTTTTCGTTTTTGTTTTCGTTTTTGATTTCGTTTTTGTTTTCGTTTTTGTTTTCGTTTTTGTTTTCGTTTTTGTTTTCGTTTTTGTTTTCGTTTTTGTTTTCGTTTTTGTTTTCGTGTTTGTTTTCGTTTTTGTTTTCGTTTTTGTTTTCGTTTTTGTTTTTGTTTTCGTTTTTGTTTTTGTTTTTGTCCTTGTTTCTGTCCTTGTCTTTGTCTTAATTGGTTTTTGTTTGTACGAGACTAAGTCCAGCGGCATAATGCTCTTCGATCGCACACGACCAAGTCCAGCGGCGTGTCGCTCCTAGGGCTGTTGCGAATACTTAAAAGTCCCTACGGTCAAAATCATTGGGTTGCGACTCACCTTTACGAGTTGCTCGCTCGCTGCGCTCGCTCGGAATGTTATAGCCTTACCTAAAACCAATCCACCTTGCGTTCGTTTTTCGAAAAGACCGCGATTTTCCGATAATTTACAGACGCGCGGGATCGGTTTTGAGGTTAGGCTAGTTTTATAAGAGCGAGCGAAGCGAGCGAGAAGCTACATCAATTCCCGCGCTATAGTTATATATCAAATGTTCTTTACTAACAATTCTCACCGATCGAAAGAAAGTTTCTGATTTGATAGAAGAATAACAGATATGTTTCGCTAGGTACGCGATTCGTGCTGATCGATGTATCTCGATGATGTTTTTGTTTTCGTTTTTGTTTTCGTTTTTGTTTTCGTTTTTGTTTTCGTTTTTGTTTTCGTTTTTGTTTTCGTTTTTGTTTTTGTTTTCGTTTTCGTTTTTGTTTTCGTTTTTGTTTTCGTTTTTGTTTTCGTTTTTGTTTTCGTTTTTGTTTTCGTTTTTGTTTTTGTTTTCGTTTTTGTTTTCGTTTTTGTTTTTGTTTTCCTTTTCGTTTTTGTTTGTGTTTTTGTTTTCGTTTTTGTTTTCGTTTTTGTTTTCGTTTTTGTTTTCGTTTTTGTTTTCGTTTTTGTTTTCGTTTTTGTTTTCGTGTTTGTTTTCGTTTTTGTTTTCGTTTTTGTTTTCGTTTTTGTTTTTGTTTTCGTTTTTGTTTTCGTTTTTGTTTTTGTTTTCCTTTTCGTTTTTGTTTGTGTTTTTGTTTTCGTTTTTGTTTTCGTTTTTGTTTTCGTTTTTGTTTTCGTTTTTGTTTTCGTTTTTGTTTTCGTTTTTGTTTTCGTTTTTGTTTTCGTTTTTGTTTTCGTTTTTGTTTTCGTTTTTGTTTTCGTTTTTGTTTTCGTTTTTGTTTTCGTTTTTGTTTTCGTTTTTGATTTCGTTTTTGTTTTCGTTTTTGTTTTCGTTTTTGTTTTCGTTTTTGTTTTCGTTTTTGTTTTCGTTTTTGATTTCGTTTTTGTTTTCGTTTTTGTTTTCGTTTTTGTTTTCGTTTTTGTTTTCGTTTTTGTTTTCGTTTTTGTTTTCGTGTTTGTTTTCGTTTTCGTTTTCGTTTTCGTTTTCGTTTTCGTTTTCGTTTTCGTTTTCGTTTTCGTTTTCGTTTTCGTTTTCGTTTTCGTTTTCGTTTTCGTTTTCGTTTTCGTTTTCGTTTTCGTTTTCGTTTTTGTTTTTGTTTTCGTTTTTGTTTTCGTTTTTGTTTTCGAGTTTGTTTTCGTTTTTGTTTTCGTTTTCGTTTTCGTTTTCGTTTTCGTTTTCGTTTTCGTTTTCGTTTTCGTTTTCGTTTTCGTTTTCGTTTTCGTTTTCGTTTTCGTTTTCGTTTTCGTTTTCGTTTTCGTTTTCGTTTTCGTTTTCGTTTTCGTTTTCGTTTTCGTTTTCGTTTTCGTTTTCGTTTTCGTTTTCGTTTTCGTTTTCGTTTTCGTTTTCGTTTTCGTTTTCGTTTTCGTTTTCGTTTTCGTTTTCGTTTTCGTTTTCGTTTTCGTTTTCGTTTTCGTTTTCGTTTTCGTTTTCGTTTTCGTTTTCGTTTTCGTTTTCGTTTTCGTTTTCGTTTTCGTTTTCGTTTTCGTTTTCGTTTTCGTTTTCGTTTTCGTTTTCGTTTTCGTTTTCGTTTTCGTTTTCGTTTTCGTTTTCGTTTTCGTTTTCGTTTTCGTTTTCGTTTTCGTTTTCGTTTTCGTTTTCGTTTTCGTTTTCGTTTTCGTTTTCGTTTTCGTTTTCGTTTTCGTTTTCGTTTTCGTTTTCGTTTTCGTTTTCGTTTTCGTTTTCGTTTTCGTTTTCGTTTTCGTTTTCGTTTTCGTTTTCGTTTTCGTTTTCGTTTTCGTTTTCGTTTTCGTTTTCGTTTTCGTTTTCGTTTTCGTTTTCGTTTTCGTTTTCGTTTTCGTTTTCGTTTTCGTTTTCGTTTTCGTTTTCGTTTTCGTTTTCGTTTTCGTTTTCGTTTTCGTTTTCGTTTTCGTTTTCGTTTTCGTTTTCGTTTTCGTTTTCGTTTTCGTTTTCGTTTTCGTTTTCGTTTTCGTTTTCGTTTTCGTTTTCGTTTTCGTTTTCGTTTTCGTTTTCGTTTTCGTTTTCGTTTTCGTTTTCGTTTTCGTTTTCGTTTTCGTTTTCGTTTTCGTTTTCGTTTTCGTTTTCGTTTTCGTTTTCGTTTTCGTTTTCGTTTTCGTTTTCGTTTTCGTTTTCGTTTTCGTTTTCGTTTTCGTTTTCGTTTTCGTTTTCGTTTTCGTTTTCGTTTTCGTTTTCGTTTTCGTTTTCGTTTTCGTTTTCGTTTTCGTTTTCGTTTTCGTTTTCGTTTTCGTTTTCGTTTTCGTTTTCGTTTTCGTTTTCGTTTTCGTTTTCGTTTTCGTTTTCGTTTTCGTTTTCGTTTTCGTTTTCGTTTTCGTTTTCGTTTTCGTTTTCGTTTTCGTTTTCGTTTTCGTTTTCGTTTTCGTTTTCGTTTTCGTTTTCGTTTTCGTTTTCGTTTTCGTTTTCGTTTTCGTTTTCGTTTTCGTTTTCGTTTTCGTTTTCGTTTTCGTTTTCGTTTTCGTTTTCGTTTTCGTTTTCGTTTTCGTTTTCGTTTTCGTTTTCGTTTTCGTTTTCGTTTTCGTTTTCGTTTTCGTTTTCGTTTTCGTTTTCGTTTTCGTTTTCGTTTTCGTTTTCGTTTTCGTTTTCGTTTTCGTTTTCGTTTTCGTTTTCGTTTTCGTTTTCGTTTTCGTTTTCGTTTTCGTTTTCGTTTTCGTTTTCGTTTTCGTTTTCGTTTTCGTTTTCGTTTTCGTTTTCGTTTTCGTTTTCGTTTTCGTTTTCGTTTTCGTTTTCGTTTTCGTTTTCGTTTTCGTTTTCGTTTTCGTTTTCGTTTTCGTTTTCGTTTTCGTTTTCGTTTTCGTTTTCGTTTTCGTTTTCGTTTTCGTTTTCGTTTTCGTTTTCGTTTTCGTTTTCGTTTTCGTTTTCGTTTTCGTTTTCGTTTTCGTTTTCGTTTTCGTTTTCGTTTTCGTTTTCGTTTTCGTTTTCGTTTTCGTTTTCGTTTTCGTTTTCGTTTTCGTTTTCGTTTTCGTTTTCGTTTTCGTTTTCGTTTTCGTTTTCGTTTTCGTTTTCGTTTTCGTTTTTGTTTTCGTTTTTGTTTTCGTTTTTGTTTTCGTTTTTGTTTTTGTTTTCGTGTTTGTTTTCGTTTTTGTTTTCGTTTTTGTTTTCTTTTTTGTTTTCGTTTTTGTTTTCGTTTTTGTTTTCGTTTTTGTTTTCGTTTTTGTTTTCGTTTTCGTTTTTGTTTTTGTTTTCGTTTTTGTTTTCGTTTTTGTTTTCGTTTTTGTTTTTGTTTTCCTTTTCGTTTTTGTTTGTGTTTTTGTTTTCGTTTTTGTTTTCGTTTTTGTTTTCGTTTTTGTTTTCGTTTTTGTTTTCGTTTTTGTTTTCGTTTTTGTTTTCGTTTTTGTTTTCGTTTTTGTTTTCGTGTTTGTTTTCGTTTTTGTTTTTGTTTTCGTTTTTGTTTTCGTTTTTGTTTTTGTTTTCCTTTTCGTTTTTGTTTGTGTTTTTGTTTTTGTCCTTGTTTCTGTCCTTGTCTTTGTCTTAATTGGTTTTTGTTTGTACGAGACTAAGTCCAGCGGCATAATGCTCTTCGATCGCACACGACCAAGTCCAGCGGCGTGTCGCTCCTAGGGCTGTTGCGAATACTTAAAAGTCCCTACGGTCAAAATCATTGGGTTGCGACTCACCTTTACGAGTTGCTCGCTCGCTGCGCTCGCTCGGAATGTTATAGCCTTACCTAAAACCAATCCACCTTGCGTTCGTTTTTCGAAAAGACCGCGATTTTCCGATAATTTACAGACGCGCGGGATCGGTTTTGAGGTTAGGCTAGTTTTATAAGAGCGAGCGAAGCGAGCGAGAAGCTACATCAATTCCCGCGCTATAGTTATATATCAAATGTTCTTTACTAACAATTCTCACCGATCGAAAGAAAGTTTCTGATTTGATAGAAGAATAACAGATATGTTTCGCTAGGTACGCGATTCGTGCTGATCGATGTATCTCGATGATGTTGTTGTTTTCGTTTTTGTTTTCGTTTTTGTTTTCGTTTTTGTTTTCGTTTTTCTTTTCGTGTTTGTTTTCGTTTTTGTTTTCGTTTTTGTTTTCTTTTTTGTTTTCGTTTTTGTTTTCTTTTTTGTTTTCGTTTTTGTTTTCGTTTTTGTTTTCGTTTTTGTTTTCGTTTTTGTTTTCGTTTTTGTTTTCGTTTTTGTTTTCGTTTTCGTTTTTGTTTTCGTTTTTGTTTTCGTTTTTGTTTTCGTTTTTGTTTTCGTTTTTGTTTTCGTTTTTGTTTTCGTTTTTGTTTTCGTTTTTGTTTTCGTTTTTGTTTTCGTTTTTGTTTTCGTGTTTGTTTTCGTTTTTGTTTTCGTTTTTGTTTTCGTTTTTGTTTTCGTTTTTGTTTTCGTGTTTGTTTTCGTTTTTGTTTTCGTTTTTGTTTTCTTTTTTGTTTTCGTTTTTGTTTTCGTTTTTGTTTTCGTTTTTGTTTTCGTTTTTGTTTTCGTTTTTGTTTTCGTTTTTGTTTTCGTTTTTGTTTTCGTTTTTGTTTTTGTTTTCGTTTTCGTTTTTGTTTTCGTTTTTGTTTTCGTTTTTGTTTTCGTTTTTGTTTTTGTTTTCGTTTTTGTTTTCGTTTTTGTTTTTGTTTTCCTTTTCGTTTTTGTTTTCGTTTTTGCTTTCGTTTTTGTTTTCGTTTTTGTTTTCGTTTTTGTTTTTGTTTTCGTTTTTGTTTTTGTTTTTGTCCTTGTTTCTGTCCTTGTCTTTGTCTTAATTGGTTTTTGTTTGTACGAGACTAAGTCCAGCGGCATAATGCTCTTCGATCGCACACGACCAAGTCCAGCGGCGTGTCGCTCCTAGGGCTGTTGCGAATACTTAAAAGTCCCTACGGTCAAAATCATTGGGTTGCGACTCACCTTTACGAGTTGCTCGCTCGCTGCGCTCGCTCGGAATGTTATAGCCTTACCTAAAACCAATCCACCTTGCGTTCGTTTTTCGAAAAGACCGCGATTTTCCGATAATTTACAGACGCGCGGGATCGGTTTTGAGGTTAGGCTAGTTTTATAAGAGCGAGCGAAGCGAGCGAGAAGCTACATCAATTCCCGCGCTATAGTTATATATCAAATGTTCTTTACTAACAATTCTCACCGATCGAAAGAAAGTTTCTGATTTGATAGAAGAATAACAGATATGTTTCGCTAGGTACGCGATTCGTGCTGATCGATGTATCTCGATGATGTTTTTGTTTTCGTTTTTGTTTTCGTTTTTGTTTTCGTTTTTGTTTTCGTTTTTGTTTTCGTTTTTGTTTTCGTTTTTGTTTTCGTTTTTGTTTTCGTTTTTGTTTTCGTTTTTGTTTTCGTTTTTGTTTTCGTTTTTGTTTTCGTGTTTGTTTTCGTTTTTGTTTTCGTTTTCGTTTTCGTTTTTGTTTTCTTTTTTGTTTTCGTTTTTGTTTTCGTTTTTGTTTTCGTTTTTGTTTTCGTTTTTGTTTTCGTTTTCGTTTTTGTTTTCGTTTTTGTTTTCGTTTTTGTTTTCGTTTTTGATTTCGTTTTTGTTTTCGTTTTTGTTTTCGTTTTTGTTTTCGTTTTTGTTTTCGTTTTTGTTTTCGTTTTTGTTTTCGTTTTTGTTTTCGTGTTTGTTTTCGTTTTTGTTTTCGTTTTTGTTTTCGTTTTTGTTTTTGTTTTCGTTTTTGTTTTTGTTTTTGTCCTTGTTTCTGTCCTTGTCTTTGTCTTAATTGGTTTTTGTTTGTACGAGACTAAGTCCAGCGGCATAATGCTCTTCGATCGCACACGACCAAGTCCAGCGGCGTGTCGCTCCTAGGGCTGTTGCGAATACTTAAAAGTCCCTACGGTCAAAATCATTGGGTTGCGACTCACCTTTACGAGTTGCTCGCTCGCTGCGCTCGCTCGGAATGTTATAGCCTTACCTAAAACCAATCCACCTTGCGTTCGTTTTTCGAAAAGACCGCGATTTTCCGATAATTTACAGACGCGCGGGATCGGTTTTGAGGTTAGGCTAGTTTTATAAGAGCGAGCGAAGCGAGCGAGAAGCTACATCAATTCCCGCGCTATAGTTATATATCAAATGTTCTTTACTAACAATTCTCACCGATCGAAAGAAAGTTTCTGATTTGATAGAAGAATAACAGATATGTTTCGCTAGGTACGCGATTCGTGCTGATCGATGTATCTCGATGATGTTTTTGTTTTCGTTTTTGTTTTCGTTTTTGTTTTCGTTTTTGTTTTCGTTTTTCTTTTCGTGTTTGTTTTCGTTTTTGTTTTCGTTTTTGTTTTCTTTTTTGTTTTCGTTTTTGTTTTCGTTTTTGTTTTCTTTTTTGTTTTCGTTTTTGTTTTCGTTTTTGTTTTCGTTTTTGTTTTCGTTTTTGTTTTCGTTTTTGTTTTCGTTTTTGTTTTCGTTTTTGTTTTCGTTTTTGTTTTCGTTTTTGTTTTCGTTTTTGTTTTCGTTTTTGTTTTCGTTTTTGTTTTCGTTTTTGTTTTCGTTTTTGTTTTCGTTTTTGTTTTTGTTTTCGTTTTTGTTTTCGTTTTTGTTTTCTTTTTTGTTTTCGTTTTTGTTTTCGTTTTTGTTTTCTTTTTTGTTTTCGTTTTTGTTTTCGTTTTTGTTTTCGTTTTTGTTTTCGTTTTTGTTTTCGTTTTTGTTTTCGTTTTTGTTTTCGTTTTTGTTTTCGTTTTTGTTTTCGTTTTTGTTTTCGTTTTTGTTTTCGTTTTTGTTTTCGTTTTTGTTTTCGTTTTTGTTTTCGTTTTTGATTTCGTTTTTGTTTTCGTTTTTGTTTTCGTTTTTGTTTTCGTTTTTGTTTTCGTTTTTGTTTTCGTTTTTGTTTTCGTTTTTGTTTTTGTTTTCGTTTTTGTTTTCGTTTTTGTTTTTGTTTTCCTTTTCGTTTTTGTTTGTGTTTTTGTTTTTGTCCTTGTTTCTGTCCTTGTCTTTGTCTTATTTGGTTTTTGTTTGTACGAGACTAAGTCCAGCGGCATAATGCTCTTCGATCGCACACGACCAAGTCCAGCGGCGTGTCGCTCCTAGGGCTGTTGCGAATACTTAAAAGTCCCTACGGTCAAAATCATTGGGTTGCGACTCACCTTTACGAGTTGCTCGCTCGCTGCGCTCGCTCGGAATGTTATAGCCTTACCTAAAACCAATCCACCTTGCGTTCGTTTTTCGAAAAGACCGCGATTTTCCGATAATTTACAGACGCGCGGGATCGGTTTTGAGGTTAGGCTAGTTTTATAAGAGCGAGCGAAGCGAGCGAGAAGCTACATCAATTCCCGCGCTATAGTTATATATCAAATGTTCTTTACTAACAATTCTCACCGATCGAAAGAAAGTTTCTGATTTGATAGAAGAATAACAGATATGTTTCGCTAGGTACGCGATTCGTGCTGATCGATGTATCTCGATGATGTTTTTGTTTTCGTTTTTGTTTTCGTATTTGTTTTCGTTTTTGTTTTCGTTTTTCTTTTCGTGTTTGTTTTCGTTTTTGTTTTCGTTTTTGTTTTCTTTTTTGTTTTCGTTTTTGTTTTCGTTTTTGTTTTCGTTTTTGTTTTCGTTTTTGTTTTCGTTTTTGTTTTCGTTTTTGTTTTCGTTTTTGTTTTCGTTTTTGTTTTCGTTTTTGTTTTCGTTTTTGTTTTCGTTTTTGTTTTTGTTTTCGTTTTTGTTTTCGTTTTTGTTTTCGTTTTTGTTTTCGTTTTTGTTTTCGTTTTTGTTTTCGTTTTTGTTTTTGTTTTCGTTTTTGTTTTCGTTTTTGTTTTCTTTTTTGTTTTCGTTTTTGTTTTCGTTTTTGTTTTCTTTTTTGTTTTCGTTTTTGTTTTCGTTTTTGTTTTCGTTTTTGTTTTCGTTTTTGTTTTCGTTTTTGTTTTCGTTTTTGTTTTCGTTTTTGTTTTCGTTTTTGTTTTCGTTTTTGTTTTCGTTTTTGTTTTCGTTTTTGTTTGTGTTTTTGTTTTCGTTTTTGTTTTCGTTTTTGTTTTCGTTTTTGTTTTCGTTTTTGTTTTCGTTTTTGTTTTCGTTTTTGTTTTCGTGTTTGTTTTCGTTTTTGTTTTCGTTTTTGTTTTCGTTTTTGTTTTTGTTTTCGTTTTTGTTTTCGTTTTTGTTTTTGTTTTCCTTTTCGTTTTTGTTTGTGTTTTTGTTTTTGTCCTTGTTTCTGTCCTTGTCTTTGTCTTAATTGGTTTTTGTTTGTACGAGACTAAGTCCAGCGGCATAATGCTCTTCGATCGCACACGACCAAGTCCAGCGGCGTGTCGCTCCTAGGGCTGTTGCGAATACTTAAAAGTCCCTACGGTCAATATCATTGGGTTGCGACTCACCTTTACGAGTTGCTCGCTCGCTGCGCTCGCTCGGAATGTTATAGCCTTACCTAAAACCAATCCACCTTGCGTTCGTTTTTCGAAAAGACCGCGATTTTCCGATAATTTACAGACGCGCGGGATCGGTTTTGAGGTTAGGCTAGTTTTATAAGAGCGAGCGAAGCGAGCGAGAAGCTACATCAATTCCCGCGCTATAGTTATATATCAAATGTTCTTTACTAACAATTCTCACCGATCGAAAGAAAGTTTCTGATTTGATAGAAGAATAACAGATATGTTTCGCTAGGTACGCGATTCGTGCTGATCGATGTATCTCGATGATGTTGTTGTTTTCGTTTTTGTTTTCGTTTTTGTTTTCGTTTTTGTTTTCGTTTTTGATTTCGTTTTTGTTTTCGTTTTTGTTTTCGTTTTTGTTTTCGTTTTTGTTTTCGTTTTTGTTTTCGTTTTTGTTTTCGTTTTTGTTTTCGTTTTTGTTTTCGTTTTTGTTTTCTTTTTTGTTTTCGTTTTTGTTTTCGTTTTTGTTTTCTTTTTTGTTTTCGTTTTTGTTTTCGTTTTTGTTTTCGTTTTTGTTTTCGTTTTTGTTTTCGTTTTTGTTTTCGTTTTTGTTTTCGTTTTTGTTTTCGTTTTTGTTTTCGTTTTTGTTTTTGTTTTCGTTTTTGTTTTCGTTTTTGTTTTCGTTTTTGTTTTCGTTTTTGTTTTCGTTTTTGTTTTCGTTTTTGTTTTTGTTTTCGTTTTTGTTTTCGTTTTTGTTTTTGTTTTCCTTTTCGTTTTTGTTTTCGTTTTTGTTTTCGTTTTTGTTTTCGTTTTTGTTTTCGTTTTTGTTTTCGTTTTTGTTTTCGTTTTTGTTTTCGTTTTTGATTTCGTTTTTGTTTTCGTTTTTGTTTTCGTTTTTGTTTTCGTTTTTGTTTTCGTTTTTGTTTTCGTTTTTGTTTTCGTTTTTGTTTTCGTGTTTGTTTTCGTTTTTGTTTTCGTTTTTGTTTTCGTTTTTGTTTTCGTTTTTGTTTTCGTGTTTGTTTTCGTTTTTGTTTTTGTTTTCGTTTTTGTTTTCGTTTTTGTTTTCGTTTTTGTTTTCGTTTTTGTTTTCGTTTTTGTTTTTGTTTTCGTTTTTGTTTTCGTTTTTGTTTTTGTTTTCCTTTTCGTTTTTGTTTGTGTTTTTGTTTTCGTTTTTGTTTTCGTTTTTGTTTTCGTTTTTGTTTTCGTTTTTGTTTTCGTTTTTGTTTTCGTTTTTGTTTTCGTGTTTGTTTTTGTTTTCGTTTTTGTTTTTGTTTTTGTTTTCGTTTTTGTTTTCGTTTTTGTTTTTGTTCTTCTTTTCGTTTTTGTTTGTGTTTTTGTTTTTGTTTTCGTTTTTGTTTTCGTTTTTGTTTTCGTTTTTGTTTTCGTTTTTGTTTTCGTTTTTGTTTTCGTTTTTGTTTTCGTGTTTGTTTTCGTTTTTGTTTTCGTTTTTGTTTTCGTTTTTGTTTTTGTTTTCGTTTTTGTTTTCGTTTTTGTTTTTGTTTTCCTTTTCGTTTTTGTTTGTGTTTTTGTTTTTGTCCTTGTTTCTGTCCTTGTCTTTGTCTTAATTGGTTTTTGTTTGTACGAGACTAAGTCCACCGGCATAATGCTCTTCGATCCCACACGACCAAGTCCAGCGGCGTGTCGCTCCTAGGGCTGTTGCGAATAC
>NW_026869737.1:155000-162500 GCF_905332965.1 Bombus pascuorum | reverse complement strand
TTTTGTTTTTGTCCTTGTTTCTGTCCTTGTCTTTGTCTTAATTGGTTTTTGTTTGTACGAGACTAAGTCCAGCGGCATAATGCTCTTCGATCGCACACGACCAAGTCCAGCGGCGTGTCGCTCCTAGGGCTGTTGCGAATACTTAAAAGTCCCTACGGTCAAAATCATTGGGTTGCGACTCACCTTTATCATTGGGTTGCGACTCACCTTTACGAGTTGCTCGCTCGCTGCGCTCGCTCGGAATGTTATAGCCTTACCTAAAACCAATCCACCTTGCGTTCGTTTTTCGAAAAGACCGCGATTTTCCGATAATTTACAGACGCGCGGGATCGGTTTTGAGGTTAGGCTAGTTTTATAAGAGCGAGCGAAGCGAGCGAGAAGCTACATCAATTCCCGCGCTATAGTTATATATCAAATGTTCTTTACTAACAATTCTCACCGATCGAAAGAAAGTTTCTGATTTGATAGAAGAATAACAGATATGTTTCGCTAGGTACGCGATTCGTGCTGATCGATGTATCTCGATGATGTTTTTGTTTTCGTTTTTGTTTTCGTTTTTGTTTTCGTTTTTGTTTTCGTTTTTGTTTTCGTTTTTGTTTTCGTTTTTGTTTTCGTTTTTGTTTTCGTTTTTGTTTTCGTTTTTGTTTTTGTTTTCGTTTTTGTTTTCGTTTTTGTTTTCGTTTTTGTTTTCGTTTTTGTTTTCGTTTTTGTTTTCGTTTTTGTTTTTGTTTTCGTTTTTGTTTTCGTTTTTGTTTTTGTTTTCCTTTTCGTTTTTGTTTGTGTTTTTGTTTTCGTTTTTGTTTTCGTTTTTGTTTTCGTTTTTGTTTTCGTTTTTGTTTTCGTTTTTGTTTTCGTGTTTGTTTTCGTTTTTGTTTTCGTTTTTGTTTTCGTTTTTGTTTTTGTTTTCGTTTTTGTTTTCGTTTTTGTTTTTGTTTTCCTTTTCGTTTTTGTTTGTGTTTTTGTTTTTGTCCTTGTTTCTGTCCTTGTCTTTGTCTTAATTGGTTTTTGTTTGTACGAGACTAAGTCCAGCGGCATAATGCTCTTCGATCGCACACGACCAAGTCCAGCGGCGTGTCGCTCCTAGGGCTGTTGCGAATACTCAAAAGTCCCTACGGTCAAAATCATTGGGTTGCGACTCACCTTTACGAGTTGCTCGCTCGCTGCGCTCGCTCGGAATGTTATAGCCTTACCTAAAACCAATCCACCTTGCGTTCGTTTTTCGAAAAGACCGCGATTTTCCGATAATTTACAGACGCGCGGGATCGGTTTTGAGGTTAGGCTAGTTTTATAAGAGCGAGCGAAGCGAGCGAGAAGCTACATCAATTCCCGCGCTATATTTACTAACAATTCTCACCGATCGAAAGAAAGTTTCTGATTTGATAGAAGAATAACAGATATGTTTCGCTAGGTACGCGATTCGTGCTGATCGATGTATCTCGATGATGTTTTTGTTTTCGTTTTTGTTTTCGTTTTTGTTTTCGTTTTTGTTTTCGTTTTTCTTTTCGTGTTTGTTTTCGTTTTTGTTTTCGTTTTTGTTTTCTTTTTTGTTTTCGTTTTTGTTTTCGTTTTTTTTTCGTTTTTGTTTTCGTTTTTGTTTTCGTTTTTGTTTTCGTTTTTGTTTTCGTTTTTGTTTTTGTTTTTGTTTTCGTTTTTGTTTTCGTTTTCGTTTTCGTTTTTGTTTTCTTTTTTGTTTTCGTTTTTGTTTTCGTTTTCGTTTTCGTTTTTGTTTTCGTTTTTGTTTTCGTTTTTGTTTTCGTTTTTGTTTTCGTTTTTGTTTTCGTTTTTGTTTTCGTTTTTGATTTCGTTTTTGTTTTCGTTTTTGTTTTCGTTTTTGTTTTCGTTTTTGTTTTCGTTTTTGTTTTCGTTTTTGTTTTCGTTTTTGTTTTTGTTTTCGTTTTTGTTTTTTTTTTTGTCCTTGTTTCTGTCCTTGTCTTTGTCTTAATTGGTTTTTGTTTGTACGAGACTAAGTCCAGCGGCATAATGCTCTTCGATCGCACACGACCAAGTCCAGCGGCGTGTCGCTCCTAGGGCTGTTGCGAATACTTAAAAGTCCCTACGGTCAAAATCATTGGGTTGCGACTCACCTTTACGAGTTGCTCGCTCGCTGCGCTCGCTCGGAATGTTATAGCCTTACCTAAAACCAATCCACCTTGCGTTCGTTTTTCGAAAAGACCGCGATTTTCCGATAATTTACAGACGCGCGGGATCGGTTTTGAGGTTAGGCTAGTTTTATAAGAGCGAGCGAAGCGAGCGAGAAGCTACATCAATTCCCGCGCTATAGTTATATATCAAATGTTCTTTACTAACAATTCTCACCGATCGAAAGAAAGTTTCTGATTTGATAGAAGAATAACAGATATGTTTCGCTAGGTACGCGATTCGTGCTGATCGATGTATCTCGATGATGTTTTTGTTTTCGTTTTTGTTTTCGTTTTTGTTTTCGTTTTTGTTTTCGTTTTTGTTTTCGTTTTTGTTTTCGTTTTTGTTTTCGTTTTTGTTTTCGTTTTTGTTTTCGTTTTTGTTTTTGTTTTCGTTTTTGTTTTCGTTTTTGTTTTCGTTTTTGTTTTCGTTTTTGTTTTCGTTTTTGTTTTCGTTTTTGTTTTTGTTTTCGTTTTTGTTTTCGTTTTTGTTTTTGTTTTCCTTTTCGTTTTTGTTTGTGTTTTTGTTTTCGTTTTTGTTTTCGTTTTTGTTTTCGTTTTTGTTTTCGTTTTTGTTTTCGTTTTTGTTTTCGTGTTTGTTTTCGTTTTTGTTTTCGTTTTTGTTTTCGTTTTTGTTTTTGTTTTCGTTTTTGTTTTCGTTTTTGTTTTTGTTTTCCTTTTCGTTTTTGTTTGTGTTTTTGTTTTTGTCCTTGTTTCTGTCCTTGTCTTTGTCTTAATTGGTTTTTGTTTGTACGAGACTAAGTCCAGCGGCATAATGCTCTTCGATCGCACACGACCAAGTCCAGCGGCGTGTCGCTCCTAGGGCTGTTGCGAATACTTAAAAGTCCCTACGGTCAAAATCATTGGGTTGCGACTCACCTTTACGAGTTGCTCGCTCGCTGCGCTCGCTCGGAATGTTATAGCCTTACCTAAAACCAATCCACCTTGCGTTCGTTTTTCGAAAAGACCGCGATTTTCCGATAATTTACAGACGCGCGGGATCGGTTTTGAGGTTAGGCTAGTTTTATAAGAGCGAGCGAAGCGAGCGAGAAGCTACATCAATTCCCGCGCTATAGTTATTTATCAAATGTTCTTTACTAACAATTCTCACCGATCGAAAGAATGTTTCTGATTTGATAGAAGAATAACAGATATGTTTCGCTAGGTACGCGATTCGTGCTGATCGATGTATCTCGATGATGTTTTTGTTTTCGTTTTTGTTTTCGTTTTTGTTTTCGTTTTTGTTTTCGTTTTTCTTTTCGTGTTTGTTTTCGTTTTTGTTTTCGTTTTTGTTTTCGTTTTTGTTTTCGTTTTTGTTTTCGTTTTTGTTTTTGTTTTCGTTTTTGTTTTCGTTTTTGTTTTCGTTTTTGTTTTCGTTTTTGTTTTCGTTTTTGTTTTCGTTTTTGTTTTCGTTTTTGTTTTCGTTTTTGTTTTTGTTTTCGTTTTTGTTTTCGTTTTTGTTTTCGTTTTTGTTTTCGTTTTTGTTTTCGTTTTTGTTTTCGTTTTTGTTTTTGTTTTCGTTTTTGTTTTCGTTTTTGTTTTTGTTTTCCTTTTCGTTTTTGTTTGTGTTTTTGTTTTCGTTTTTGTTTTCGTTTTTGTTTTCGTTTTTGTTTTCGTTTTTGTTTTCGTTTTTGTTTTCGTTTTTGTTTTCGTGTTTGTTTTCGTTTTTGTTTTCGTTTTTGTTTTCGTTTTTGTTTTTGTTTTCGTTTTTGTTTTCGTTTTTGTTTTCGTTTTTGTTTTCGTTTTTGTTTTCGTGTTTGTTTTCGTTTTTGTTTTCGTTTTTGTTTTCTTTTTTGTTTTCGTTTTTGTTTTCGTTTTTGTTTTCGTTTTTGTTTTCGTTTTTGTTTTCGTTTTTGTTTTCGTTTTTGTTTTCGTTTTTGTTTTCGTTTTTGATTTCGTTTTTGTTTTCGTTTTTGTTTTCGTTTTTGTTTTCGTGTTTGTATTCGTTTTTGTTTTCGTTTTTGTTTTCCTTTTCGTTTTTGTTTGTGTTTTTGTTTTTGTCCTTGTTTCTGTCCTTGTCTTTGTCTTAATTGGTTTTTGTTTGTACGAGACTAAGTCCAGCGGCATAATGCTCTTCGATCGCACACGACCAAGTCCAGCGGCGTGTCGCTCCTAGGGCTGTTGCGAATACTTAAAAGTCCCTACGGTCAAAATCATTGGGTTGCGACTCACCTTTACGAGTTGCTCGCTCGCTGCGCTCGCTCGGAATGTTATAGCCTTACCTAAAACCAATCCACCTTGCGTTCGTTTTTCGAAAAGACCGCGATTTTCCGATAATTTACAGACGCGCGGGATCGGTTTTGAGGTTAGGCTAGTTTTATAAGAGCGAGCGAAGCGAGCGAGAAGCTACATCAATTCCCGCGCTATAGTTATTTATCAAATGTTCTTTACTAACAATTCTCACCGATCGAAAGAAAGTTTCTGATTTGATAGAAGAATAACAGATATGTTTCGCTAGGTACGCGATTCGTGCTGATCGATGTATCTCGATGATGTTTTTGTTTTCGTTTTTGTTTTCGTTTTTGTTTTCGTTTTTGTTTTCGTTTTTCTTTTCGTGTTTGTTTTCGTTTTTGTTTTCGTTTTTGTTTTCGTTTTTGTTTTCGTTTTTGTTTTCGTTTTTGTTTTTGTTTTCGTTTTTGTTTTCGTTTTTGTTTTCGTTTTTGTTTTCGTTTTTGTTTTCGTTTTTGTTTTCGTTTTTGTTTTCGTTTTTGTTTTTGTTTTCGTTTTTGTTTTCGTTTTTGTTTTCGTTTTTGTTTTCGTTTTTGTTTTCGTTTTTGTTTTCGTTTTTGTTTTTGTTTTCGTTTTTGTTTTCGTTTTTGTTTTTGTTTTCCTTTTCGTTTTTGTTTGTGTTTTTGTTTTCGTTTTTGTTTTCGTTTTTGTTTTCGTTTTTGTTTTCGTTTTTGTTTTCGTTTTTGTTTTCGTTTTTGTTTTCGTGTTTGTTTTCGTTTTTGTTTTCCTTTTCGTTTTTGTTTGTGTTTTTGTTTTTGTCCTTGTTTCTGTCCTTGTCTTTGTCTTAATTGGTTTTTGTTTGTACGAGACTAAGTCCAGCGGCATAATGCTCTTCGATCGCACACGACCAAGTCCAGCGGCGTGTCGCTCCTAGGGCTGTTGCGAATACTTAAAAGTCCCTACGGTCAAAATCATTGGGTTGCGACTCACCTTTACGAGTTGCTCGCTCGCTGCGCTCGCTCGGAATGTTATAGCCTTACCTAAAACCAATCCACCTTGCGTTCGTTTTTCGAAAAGACCGCGATTTTCCGATAATTTACAGACGCGCGGGATCGGTTTTGAGGTTAGGCTAGTTTTATAAGAGCGAGCGAAGCGAGCGAGAAGCTACATCAATTCCCGCGCTATAGTTATATATCAAATGTTCTTTACTAACAATTCTCACCGATCGAAAGAAAGTTTCTGATTTGATAGAAGAATAACAGATATGTTTCGCTAGGTACGCGATTCGTGCTGATCGATGTATCTCGATGATGTTGTTGTTTTCGTTTTCGTTTTTGTTTTCGTTTTTGTTTTCGTTTTTGTTTTCGTTTTTGTTTTCGTTTTTGTTTTCGTTTTTGTTTTCGTTTTTGTTTTCGTTTTTGTTTTCGTTTTTGTTTTCGTTTTTGTTTTCGTTTTTGTTTTCGTGTTTGTTTTCGTTTTTGTTTTCGTTTTCGTTTTTGTTTTTGTTTTCGTTTTTGTTTTCGTTTTTGTTTTCGTTTTTGTTTTCGTTTTTGTTTTCGTTTTTGTTTTCGTTTTTGTTTTCGTGTTTGTTTTCGTTTTTGTTTTCGTTTTTGTTTTCGTTTTTGATTTCGTTTTTGTTTTCGTTTTTGTTTTCGTTTTTGTTTTCGTTTTTGTTTTCGTTTTTGTTTTCGTTTTTGTTTTTGTTTTCGTTTTTGTTTTCGTTTTTGTTTTCGTTTTTGTTTTCGTTTTTGTTTTCGTTTTTGTTTTCGTTTTTGTTTTCGTTTTTGTTTTTGTTTTCGTTTTTGTTTTCGTTTTTGTTTTTGTTTTCCTTTTCGTTTTTGTTTGTGTTTTTGTTTTCGTTTTTGTTTTCGTTTTTGTTTTCGTTTTTGTTTTCGTTTTTGTTTTCGTTTTTGTTTTCGTTTTTGTTTTCGTTTTTGTTTTCGTTTTTGTTTTCGTGTTTGTTTTCGTTTTTGTTTTCCTTTTCGTTTTTGTTTGTGTTTTTGTTTTTGTCCTTGTTTCTGTCCTTGTCTTTGTCTTAATTGGTTTTTGTTTGTACGAGACTAAGTCCAGCGGCATAATGCTCTTCGATCGCACACGACCAAGTCCAGCGGCGTGTCGCTCCTAGGGCTGTTGCGAATACTTAAAAGTCCCTACGGTCAAAATCATTGGGTTGCGACTCACCTTTACGAGTTGCTCGCTCGCTGCGCTCGCTCGGAATGTTATAGCCTTACCTAAAACCAATCCACCTTGCGTTCGTTTTTCGAAAAGACCGCGATTTTCCGATAATTTACAGACGCGCGGGATCGGTTTTGAGGTTAGGCTAGTTTTATAAGAGCGAGCGAAGCGAGCGAGAAGCTACATCAATTCCCGCGCTATAGTTATATATCAAATGTTCTTTACTAACAATTCTCACCGATCGAAAGAAAGTTTCTGATTTGATAGAAGAATAACAGATATGTTTCGCTAGGTACGCGATTCGTGCTGATCGATGTATCTCGATGATGTTTTTGTCTTCGTTTTTGTTTTCGTTTTTGTTTTCGTTTTTGTTTTCGTTTTTGTTTTCGTTTTTGTTTTCGTTTTTGTTTTCGTGTTTGTTTTCGTTTTTGTTTTCGTTTTCGTTTTCGTTTTTGTTTTCTTTTTTGTTTTCGTTTTTGTTTTCGTTTTTGTTTTCGTTTTTGTTTTCGTTTTTGTTTTCGTTTTTGTTTTCGTTTTTGTTTTCGTTTTTGTTTTCGTTTTTGTTTTCGTTTTTGATTTCGTTTTTGTTTTCGTTTTTGTTTTCGTTTTTGTTTTCGTTTTTGTTTTCGTTTTTGTTTTCGTTTTTGTTTTCGTTTTTGTTTTCGTGTTTGTTTTCGTTTTTGTTTTCGTTTTTGTTTTCGTTTTTGTTTTTGTTTTTGTTTTCGTTTTTGTTTTTGTTTTTGTCCTTGTTTCTGTCCTTGTCTTTGTCTTAATTGGTTTTTGTTTGTACGAGACTAAGTCCAGCGGCATAATGCTCTTCGATCGCACACGACCAAGTCCAGCGGCGTGTCGCTCCTAGGGCTGTTGCGAATACTTAAAAGTCCCTACGGTCAAAATCATTGGGTTGCGACTCACCTTTACGAGTTGCTCGCTCGCTGCGCTCGCTCGGAATGTTATAGCCTTACCTAAAACCAATCCACCTTGCGTTCGTTTTTCGAAAAGACCGCGATTTTCCGAT
>NW_026869737.1:130000-150000 GCF_905332965.1 Bombus pascuorum | reverse complement strand
TTTCGTTTTTGTTTTCGTTTTTGTTTTCGTTTTTGTTTTCGTGTTTGTTTTCGTTTTTGTTTTCGTTTTTGTTTTCTTTTTTGTTTTCGTTTTTGTTTTCGTTTTTGTTTTCGTTTTTGTTTTCGTTTTTGTTTTCGTTTTTGTTTTCGTTTTTGTTTTCGTTTTTGTTTTCGTTTTTGATTTCGTTTTTGTTTTCGTTTTTGTTTTTGTTTTCGTTTTTGTTTTCGTTTTTGTTTTTGTTTTCCTTTTCGTTTTTGTTTGTGTTTTTGTTTTCGTTTTTGTTTTCGTTTTTGTTTTCGTTTTTGTTTTCGTTTTTGTTTTCGTTTTTGTTTTCGTTTTTGTTTTCGTTTTTGTTTTCGTTTTTGTTTTCGTTTTTGTTTTCGTTTTTGTTTTCGTTTTTGTTTTCGTGTTTGTTTTCGTTTTTGTTTTCGTTTTTGTTTTCGTTTTTGTTTTTGTTTTCGTTTTTGTTTTCGTTTTTGTTTTTGTTTTCCTTTTCGTTTTTGTTTGTGTTTTTGTTTTTGTCCTTGTTTCTGTCCTTGTCTTTGTCTTAATTGGTTTTTGTTTGTACGAGACTAAGTCCAGCGGCATAATGCTCTTCGATCGCACACGACCAAGTCCAGCGGCGTGTCGCTCCTAGGGCTGTTGCGAATACTTAAAAGTCCCTACGGTCAAAATCATTGGGTTGCGACTCACCTTTACGAGTTGCTCGCTCGCTGCGCTCGCTCGGAATGTTATAGCCTTACCTAAAACCAATCCACCTTGCGTTCGTTTTTCGAAAAGACCGCGATTTTCCGATAATTTACAGACGCGCGGGATCGGTTTTGAGGTTAGGCTAGTTTTATAAGAGCGAGCGAAGCGAGCGAGAAGCTACATCAATTCCCGCGCTATAGTTATATATCAAATGTTCTTTACTAACAATTCTCACCGATCGAAAGAAAGTTTCTGATTTGATAGAAGAATAACAGATATGTTTCGCTAGGTACGCGATTCGTGCTGATCGATGTATCTCGATGATGTTTTTGTTTTCGTTTTTGTTTTCGTTTTTGTTTTCGTTTTTGTTTTCGTTTTTCTTTTCGTGTTTGTTTTCGTTTTTGTTTTCGTTTTTGTTTTCTTTTTTGTTTTCGTTTTTGTTTTCGTTTTTGTTTTCTTTTTTGTTTTCGTTTTTGTTTTCGTTTTTGTTTTCGTTTTTGTTTTCGTTTTTGTTTTTGTTTTTGTTTTCGTTTTTGTTTTCGTTTTCGTTTTCGTTTTTGTTTTCTTTTTTGTTTTCGTTTTTGTTTTCGTTTTCGTTTTTGTTTTCGTTTTTGTTTTCGTTTTTGTTTTCGTTTTTGTTTTCGTTTTCGTTTTTGTTTTCGTTTTTGTTTTCGTTTTTGATTTCGTTTTTGTTTTCGTTTTTGTTTTCGTTTTTGTTTTCGTTTTTGTTTTCGTTTTTGTTTTCGTTTTTGTTTTCGTTTTTGTTTTTGTTTTCGTTTTTGTTTTTGTTTTTGTCCTTGTTTCTGTCCTTGTCTTTGTCTTAATTGGTTTTTGTTTGTACGAGACTAAGTCCAGCGGCATAATGCTCTTCGATCGCACACGACCAAGTCCAGCGGCGTGTCGCTCCTAGGGCTGTTGCGAATACTTAAAAGTCCCTACGGTCAAAATCATTGGGTTGCGACTCACCTTTACGAGTTGCTCGCTCGCTGCGCTCGCTCGGAATGTTATAGCCTTACCTAAAACCAATCCACCTTGCGTTCGTTTTTCGAAAAGACCGCGATTTTCCGATAATTTACAGACGCGCGGGATCGGTTTTGAGGTTAGGCTAGTTTTATAAGAGCGAGCGAAGCGAGCGAGAAGCTACATCAATTCCCGCGCTATAGTTATATATCAAATGTTCTTTACTAACAATTCTCACCGATCGAAAGAAAGTTTCTGATTTGATAGAAGAATAACAGATATGTTTCGCTAGGTACGCGATTCGTGCTGATCGATGTATCTCGATGATGTTTTTGTTTTCGTTTTTGTTTTCGTTTTTGTTTTCGTTTTTGTTTTCGTTTTTGTTTTCGTTTTTGTTTTCGTTTTTGTTTTCGTTTTTGTTTTCGTTTTTGTTTTCGTTTTTGTTTTTGTTTTTGTTTTCTTTTTTGTTTTCGTTTTTGTTTTCGTTTTTGTTTTCGTTTTTGTTTTCGTTTTTGTTTTCGTTTTTGTTTTTGTTTTCGTTTTTGTTTTCGTTTTTGTTTTTGTTTTCCTTTTCGTTTTTGTTTGTGTTTTTGTTTTCGTTTTTGTTTTCGTTTTTGTTTTCGTTTTTGTTTTCGTTTTTGTTTTCGTTTTTGTTTTCGTGTTTGTTTTCGTTTTTGTTTTCGTTTTTGTTTTCGTTTTTGTTTTTGTTTTCGTTTTTGTTTTCGTTTTTGTTTTTGTTTTCCTTTTCGTTTTTGTTTGTGTTTTTGTTTTTGTCCTTGTTTCTGTCCTTGTCTTTGTCTTAATTGGTTTTTGTTTGTACGAGACTAAGTCCAGCGGCATAATGCTCTTCGATCGCACACGACCAAGTCCAGCGGCGTGTCGCTCCTAGGGCTGTTGCGAATACTTAAAAGTCCCTACGGTCAAAATCATTGGGTTGCGACTCACCTTTATGAGTTGCTCGCTCGCTGCGCTCGCTCGGAATGTTATAGCCTTACCTAAAACCAATCCACCTTGCGTTCGTTTTTCGAAAAGACCGCGATTTTCCGATAATTTACAGACGCGCGGGATCGGTTTTGAGGTTAGGCTAGTTTTATAAGAGCGAGCGAAGCGAGCGAGAAGCTACATCAATTCCCGCGCTATAGTTATATATCAAATGTTCTTTACTAACAATTCTCACCGATCGAAAGAATGTTTCTGATTTGATAGAAGAATAACAGATATGTTTCGCTAGGTACGCGATTCGTGCTGATCGATGTATCTCGATGATGTTTTTGTTTTCGTTTTTGTTTTCGTTTTTGTTTTCGTTTTTGTTTTCGTTTTTCTTTTCGTGTTTGTTTTCGTTTTTGTTTTCGTTTTTGTTTTCGTTTTTGTTTTCGTTTTTGTTTTCGTTTTTGTTTTTGTTTTCGTTTTTGTTTTCGTTTTTGTTTTCGTTTTTGTTTTCGTTTTTGTTTTCGTTTTTGTTTTCGTTTTTGTTTTCGTTTTTGTTTTCGTTTTTGTTTTTGTTTTCGTTTTTGTTTTCGTTTTTGTTTTCGTTTTTGTTTTCGTTTTTGTTTTCGTTTTTGTTTTCGTTTTTGTTTTTGTTTTCGTTTTTGTTTTCGTTTTTGTTTTTGTTTTCCTTTTCGTTTTTGTTTGTGTTTTTGTTTTCGTTTTTGTTTTCGTTTTTGTTTTCGTTTTTGTTTTCGTTTTTGTTTTCGTTTTTGTTTTCGTTTTTGTTTTCGTGTTTGTTTTCGTTTTTGTTTTCGTTTTTGTTTTCGTTTTTGTTTTTGTTTTCGTTTTTGTTTTCGTTTTTGTTTTCGTTTTTGTTTTCGTGTTTGTTTTCGTTTTTGTTTTCGTTTTTGTTTTCTTTTTTGTTTTCGTTTTTGTTTTCGTTTTTGTTTTCGTTTTTGTTTTCGTTTTTGTTTTCGTTTTTGTTTTCGTTTTTGTTTTCGTTTTTGTTTTCGTTTTTGATTTCGTTTTTGTTTTCGTTTTTGTTTTCGTTTTTGTTTTCGTGTTTGTTTTCGTTTTTGTTTTCGTTTTTGTTTTCCTTTTCGTTTTTCTTTGTGTTTTTGTTTTTGTCCTTGTTTCTGTCCTTGTCTTTGTCTTAATTGGTTTTTGTTTGTACGAGACTAAGTCCAGCGGCATAATGCTCTTCGATCGCACACGACCAAGTCCAGCGGCGTGTCGCTCCTAGGGCTGTTGCGAATACTTAAAAGTCCCTACGGTCAAAATCATTGGGTTGCGACTCACCTTTACGAGTTGCTCGCTCGCTGCGCTCGCTCGGAATGTTATAGCCTTACCTAAAACCAATCCACCTTGCGTTCGTTTTTCGAAAAGACCGCGATTTTCCGATAATTTACAGACGCGCGGGATCGGTTTTGAGGTTAGGCTAGTTTTATAAGAGCGAGCGAAGCGAGCGAGAAGCTACATCAATTCCCGCGCTATAGTTATTTATCAAATGTTCTTTACTAACAATTCTCACCGATCGAAAGAAAGTTTCTGATTTGATAGAAGAATAACAGATATGTTTCGCTAGGTACGCGATTCGTGCTGATCGATGTATCTCGATGATGTTTTTGTTTTCGTTTTTGTTTTCGTTTTTGTTTTCGTTTTTGTTTTCGTTTTTCTTTTCGTGTTTGTTTTCGTTTTTGTTTTCGTTTTTGTTTTCGTTTTTGTTTTCGTTTTTGTTTTCGTTTTTGTTTTTGTTTTCGTTTTTGTTTTCGTTTTTGTTTTCGTTTTTGTTTTCGTTTTTGCTTTCGTTTTTGTTTTCGTTTTTGTTTTCGTTTTTGTTTTCGTTTTTGTTTTTGTTTTTGTTTTTGTTTTCGTTTTTGTTTTCGTTTTTGTTTTCGTTTTTGTTTTCGTTTTTGTTTTCGTTTTTGTTTTTGTTTTCGTTTTTGTTTTCGTTTTTGTTTTTGTTTTCCTTTTCGTTTTTGTTTGTGTTTTTGTTTTCGTTTTTGTTTTCGTTTTTGTTTTCGTTTTTGTTTTCGTTTTTGTTTTCGTTTTTGTTTTCGTTTTTGTTTTCGTTTTTGTTTTCGTGTTTGTTTTCGCTTTGTTTTCGTTTTTGTTTTCGTTTTTGTTTTTGTTTTCGTTTTTGTTTTTGTTTTTGTCCTTGTTTCTGTCCTTGTCTTTGTCTTAATTGGTTTTTGTTTGTACGAGACTAAGTCCAGCGGCATAATGCTCTTCGATCGCACACGACCAAGTCCAGCGGCGTGTCGCTCCTAGGGCTGTTGCGAATACTTAAAAGTCCCTACGGTCAAAATCATTGGGTTGCGACTCACCTTTACGAGTTGCTCGCTCGCTGCGCTCGCTCGGAATGTTATAGCCTTACCTAAAACCAATCCACCTTGCGTTCGTTTTTCGAAAAGACCGCGATTTTCCGATAATTTACAGACGCGCGGGATCGGTTTTGAGGTTAGGCTAGTTTTATAAGAGCGAGCGAAGCGAGCGAGAAGCTACATCAATTCCCGCGCTATAGTTATATATCAAATGTTCTTTACTAACAATTCTCACCGATCGAAAGAAAGTTTCTGATTTGATAGAAGAATAACAGATATGTTTCGCTAGGTACGCGATTCGTGCTGATCGATGTATCTCGATGATGTTGTTGTTTTCGTTTTTGTTTTCGTTTTTGTTTTCGTTTTTGTTTTCGTTTTTCTTTTCGTGTTTGTTTTCGTTTTTGTTTTCGTTTTTGTTTTCTTTTTTGTTTTCGTTTTTGTTTTCGTTTTTGTTTTCTTTTTTGTTTTCGTTTTTGTTTTCGTTTTTGTTTTCGTTTTTGTTTTCGTTTTTGTTTTCGTTTTTGTTTTCGTTTTTGTTTTCGTTTTTGTTTTCGTTTTTGTTTTCGTTTTTGTTTTCGTTTTTGTTTTTGTTTTCGTTTTTGTTTTCGTTTTTGTTTTCGTTTTTGTTTTCGTTTTTGTTTTCGTTTTTGTTTTCGTTTTTGTTTTTGTTTTCGTTTTTGTTTTCGTTTTTGTTTTTGTTTTCCTTTTCGTTTTTGTTTGTGTTTTTGTTTTCGTTTTTGTTTTCGTTTTTGTTTTCGTTTTTGTTTTCGTTTTTTGTTTTCGTTTTTGTTTTCGTTTTTGTTTTCGTTTTTGTTTTCGTGTTTGTTTTCGTTTTTGTTTTCGTTTTTGTTTTCGTTTTTGTTTTTGTTTTCGTTTTTGTTTTCGTTTTTGTTTTTGTTTTCCTTTTCGTTTTTGTTTGTGTTTTTGTTTTTGTCCTTGTTTCTGTCCTTGTCTTTGTCTTAATTGGTTTTTGTTTGTACGAGACTAAGTCCAGCGGCATAATGCTCTTCGATCGCACACGACCAAGTCCAGCGGCGTGTCGCTCCTAGGGCTGTTGCGAATACTTAAAAGTCCCTACGGTCAAAATCATTGGGTTGCGACTCACCTTTACGAGTTGCTCGCTCGCTGCGCTCGCTCGGAATGTTATAGCCTTACCTAAAACCAATCCACCTTGCGTTCGTTTTTCGAAAAGACCGCGATTTTCCGATAATTTACAGACGCGCGGGATCGGTTTTGAGGTTAGGCTAGTTCTATAAGAGCGAGCGAAGCGAGCGAGAAGCTACATCAATTCCCGCGCTATAGTTATATATCAAATGTTCTTTACTAACAATTCTCACCGATCGAAAGAAAGTTTCTGATTTGATAGAAGAATAACAGATATGTTTCGCTAGGTACGCGATTCGTGCTGATCGATGTATCTCGATGATGTTTTTGTTTTCGTTTTTGTTTTCGTTTTTGTTTTCGTTTTTGTTTTCGTTTTTCTTTTCGTGTTTGTTTTCGTTTTTGTTTTCGTTTTTGTTTTCTTTTTTGTTTTCGTTTTTGTTTTCGTTTTTGTTTTCTTTTTTGTTTTCGTTTTTGTTTTCGTTTTTGTTTTCGTTTTTGTTTTCGTTTTTGTTTTCGTTTTTGTTTTCGTTTTTGTTTTCGTTTTTGTTTTCGTTTTTGTTTTTGTTTTCGTTTTTGTTTTCGTTTTTGTTTTCGTTTTTGTTTTCGTTTTTGTTTTCGTTTTTGTTTTCGTTTTTGTTTTTGTTTTCGATTTTGTTTTCGTTTTTGTTTTTGTTTTCCTTTTCGTTTTTGTTTGTGTTTTTGTTTTCGTTTTTGTTTTCGTTTTTGTTTTCGTTTTTGTTTTCGTTTTTGTTTTCGTTTTTGTTTTTGTTTTCCTTTTCGTTTTTGTTTTCGTTTTTGTTTTCGTTTTTGTTTTCGTTTTTGTTTTCGTTTTTGTTTTCGTTTTTGTTTTCGTGTTTGTTTTCGTTTTTGTTTTCGTTTTCGTTTTCGTTTTTGTTTTCTTTTTTGTTTTCGTTTTTGTTTTCGTTTTTGTTTTTGTTTTCGTTTTTGTTTTCGTTTTTGTTTTCGTTTTTGTTTTCGTTTTTGTTTTCGTTTTTGTTTTTGTTTTCGTTTTTGTTTTTGTTTTTGTCCTTGTTTCTGTCCTTGTCTTTGTCTTAATTGGTTTTTGTTTGTACGAGACTAAGTCCAGCGGCATAATGCTCTTCGATCGCACACGACCAAGTCCAGCGGCGTGTCGCTCCTAGGGCTGTTGCGAATACTTAAAAGTCCCTACGGTCAAAATCATTGGGTTGCGACTCACCTTTACGAGTTGCTCGCTCGCTGCGCTCGCTCGGAATGTTATAGCCTTACCTAAAACCAATCCACCTTGCGTTCGTTTTTCGAAAAGACCGCGATTTTCCGATAATTTACAGACGCGCGGGATCGGTTTTGAGGTTAGGCTAGTTTTATAAGAGCGAGCGAAGCGAGCGAGAAGCTACATCAATTCCCGCGCTATAGTTATATATCAAATGTTCTTTACTAACAATTCTCACCGATCGAAAGAAAGTTTCTGATTTGATAGAAGAATAACAGATATGTTTCGCTAGGTACGCGATTCGTGCTGATCGATGTATCTCGATGATGTTTTTGTTTTCGTTTTTGTTTTCGTTTTTGTTTTCGTTTTTGTTTTCGTTTTTCTTTTCGTGTTTGTTTTCGTTTTTGTTTTCGTTTTTGTTTTCTTTTTTGTTTTCGTTTTTGTTTTCGTTTTTGTTTTCGTTTTTGTTTTCGTGTTTGTTTTCGTTTTTGTTTTCGTTTTCGTTTTCGTTTTTGTTTTCTTTTTTGTTTTCGTTTTTGTTTTCGTTTTTGTTTTCGTTTTTGTTTTCGTTTTTGTTTTCGTTTTTGTTTTTGTTTTCGTTTTTGTTTTCGTTTTTGTTTTCGTTTTTGTTTTCGTTTTTGTTTTCGTTTTTGTTTTCGTTTTTGTTTTTGTTTTCGTTTTTGTTTTCGTTTTTGTTTTTGTTTTCCTTTTCGTTTTTGTTTGTGTTTTTGTTTTCGTTTTTGTTTTCGTTTTTGTTTTCGTTTTTGTTTTCGTTTTTGTTTTCGTTTTTGTTTTCGTTTTTGTTTTCGTGTTTGTTTTCGTTTTTGTTTTCGTTTTTGTTTTCGTTTTTGTTTTTGTTTTCGTTTTTGTTTTCGTTTTTGTTTTTGTTTTCGTTTTTGTTTTCGTTTTTCTTTTCGTGTTTGTTTTCGTTTTTGTTTTCGTTTTTGTTTTCTTTTTTGTTTTCGTTTTTGTTTTCGTTTTTGTTTTCGTTTTTGTTTTCGTGTTTGTTTTCGTTTTTGTTTTCGTTTTCGTTTTCGTTTTTGTTTTCTTTTTTGTTTTCGTTTTTGTTTTCGTTTTTGTTTTCGTTTTTGTTTTCGTTTTTGTTTTCGTTTTTGTTTTCGTTTTTGTTTTCGTTTTTGTTTTCGTTTTTGTTTTCGTTTTTGATTTCGTTTTTGATTTCGTTTTTGTTTTCGTTTTTGTTTTCGTTTTTGTTTTCGTTTTTGTTTTCGTTTTTGTTTTCGTTTTTGTTTTCGTTTTTGTTTTCGTTTTTGTTTTCGTTTTTGTTTTCGTTTTTGTTTTCGTTTTCGTTTTTGTTTTTGTTTTTGTCCTTGTTTCTGTCCTTGTCTTTGTCTTAATTGGTTTTTGTTTGTACGAGACTAAGTCCAGCGGCATAATGCTCTTCGATCGCACACGACCAAGTCCAGCGGCGTGTCGCTCCTAGGGCTGTTGCGAATACTTAAAAGTCCCTACGGTCAAAATCATTGGGTTGCGACTCACCTTTACGAGTTGCTCGCTCGCTGCGCTCGCTCGGAATGTTATAGCCTTACCTAAAACCAATCCACCTTGCGTTCGTTTTTCGAAAAGACCGCGATTTTCCGATAATTTACAGACGCGCGGGATCGGTTTTGAGGTTAGGATAGTTTTATAAGAGCGAGCGAAGCGAGCGAGAAGCTACATCAATTCCCGCGCTATAGTTATATATCAAATGTTCTTTACTAACAATTCTCACCGATCGAAAGAAAGTTTCTGATTTGATAGAAGAATAACAGATATGTTTCGCTAGGTACGCGATTCGTGCTGATCGATGTATCTCGATGATGTTGTTGTTTTCGTTTTCGTTTTTGTTTTCGTTTTTGTTTTTGTTTTCGTTTTTGTTTTCGTTTTTGTTTTTGTTTTCCTTTTCGTTTTTGTTTGTGTTTTTGTTTTCGTTTTTGTTTTCGTTTTTGTTTTCGTTTTTGTTTTCGTTTTTGTTTTCGTTTTTGTTTTCGTTTTTGTTTTCGTGTTTGTTTTCGTTTTTGTTTTCGTTTTTGTTTTCGTTTTTGTTTTTGTTTTCGTTTTTGTTTTCGTTTTTGTTTTTGTTTTCCTTTTCGTTTTTGTTTGTGTTTTTGTTTTTGTCCTTGTTTCTGTCCTTGTCTTTGTCTTAATTGGTTTTTGTTTGTACGAGACTAAGTCCAGCGGCATAATGCTCTTCGATCGCACACGACCAAGTCCAGCGGCGTGTCGCTCCTAGGGCTGTTGCGAATACTTAAAAGTCCCTACGGTCAAAATCATTGGGTTGCGACTCACCTTTACGAGTTGCTCGCTCGCTGCGCTCGCTCGGAATGTTATAGCCTTACCTAAAACCAATCCACCTTGCGTTCGTTTTTCGAAAAGACCGCGATTTTCCGATAATTTACAGACGCGCGGGATCGGTTTTGAGGTTAGGCTAGTTTTATAAGAGCGAGCGAAGCGAGCGAGAAGCTACATCAATTCCCGCGCTATAGTTATATATCAAATGTTCTTTACTAACAATTCTCACCGATCGAAAGAAAGTTTCTGATTTGATAGAAGAATAACAGATATGTTTCGCTAGGTACGCGATTCGTGCTGATCGATGTATCTCGATGATGTTTTTGTTTTCGTTTTTGTTTTCGTTTTTGTTTTCGTTTTTGTTTTCGTTTTTCTTTTCGTGTTTGTTTTCGTTTTTGTTTTCGTTTTTGTTTTCTTTTTTGTTTTCGTTTTTGTTTTCGTTTTTGTTTTCTTTTTTGTTTTCGTTTTTGTTTTCGTTTTTGTTTTCGTTTTTGTTTTCGTTTTTGTTTTCGTTTTTGTTTTCGTTTTTGTTTTCGTTTTTGTTTTTGTTTTTGTTTTCGTTTTTGTTTTTGTTTTTGTTTTTGTTTTCGTTTTTGTTTTCGTTTTTGTTTTCGTTTTTGTTTTCGTTTTTGTTTTCGTTTTTGTTTTCGTTTTTGTTTTTGTTTTCGTTTTTGTTTTCGTTTTTGTTTTTGTTTTCCTTTTCGTTTTTGTTTGTGTTTTTGTTTTCGTTTTTGTTTTCGTTTTTGTTTTCGTTTTTGTTTTCGTTTTTGTTTTCGTTTTTGTTTTCGTTTTTGTTTTCGTTTTTGTTTTTGTTTTCCTTTTCGTTTTTGTTTGTGTTTTTGTTTTTGTCCTTGTTTCTGTCCTTGTCTTTGTCTTAATTGGTTTTTGTTTGTACGAGACTAAGTCCAGCGGCATAATGCTCTTCGATCGCACACGACCAAGTCCAGCGGCGTGTCGCTCCTAGGGCTGTTGCGAATACTTAAAAGTCCCTACGGTCAAAATCATTGGGTTGCGACTCACCTTTACGAGTTGCTCGCTCGCTGCGCTCGCTCGGAATGTTATAGCCTTACCTAAAACCAATCCACCTTGCGTTCGTTTTTCGAAAAGACCGCGATTTTCCGATAATTTACAGACGCGCGGGATCGGTTTTGAGGTTAGGCTAGTTTTATAAGAGCGAGCGAAGCGAGCGAGAAGCTACATCAATTCCCGCGCTATAGTTATATATCAAATGTTCTTTACTAACAATTCTCACCGATCGAAAGAAAGTTTCTGATTTGATAGAAGAATAACAGATATGTTTCGCTAGGTACGCGATTCGTGCTGATCGATGTATCTCGATGATGTTTTTGTTTTCGTTTTTGTTTTCGTTTTTGTTTTCGTTTTTGTTTTCGTTTTTGTTTTCGTTTTTGTTTTCGTTTTTGTTTTCGTTTTTGTTTTCGTTTTTGTTTTCGTTTTTGTTTTCGTTTTTGTTTTCGTGTTTGTTTTCGTTTTTGTTTTCGTTTTCGTTTTTGTTTTCGTTTTTGTTTTCGTGTTTGTTTTCGTTTTTGTTTTCGTTTTTGTTTTCGTTTTTGTTTTTGTTTTCGTTTTTGTTTTCGTTTTTGTTTTTGTTTTCCTTTTCGTTTTTGTTTGTGTTTTTGTTTTTGTCCTTGTTTCTGTCCTTGTCTTTGTCTTAATTGGTTTTTGTTTGTACGAGACTAAGTCCAGCGGCATAATGCTCTTCGATCGCACACGACCAAGTCCAGCGGCGTGTCGCTCCTAGGGCTGTTGCGAATACTTAAAAGTCCCTACGGTCAAAATCATTGGGTTGCGACTCACCTTTACGAGTTGCTCGCTCGCTGCGCTCGCTCGGAATGTTATAGCCTTACCTAAAACCAATCCACCTTGCGTTCGTTTTTCGAAAAGACCGCGATTTTCCGATAATTTACAGACGCGCGGGATCGGTTTTGAGGTTAGGCTAGTTTTATAAGAGCGAGCGAAGCGAGCGAGAAGCTACATCAATTCCCGCGCTATAGTTATATATCAAATGTTCTTTACTAACAATTCTCACCGATCGAAAGAAAGTTTCTGATTTGATAGAAGAATAACAGATATGTTTCGCTAGGTACGCGATTCGTGCTGATCGATGTATCTCGATGATGTTTTTGTTTTCGTTTTTGTTTTCGTTTTTGTTTTCGTTTTTGTTTTCGTTTTTCTTTTCGTGTTTGTTTTCGTTTTTGTTTTCGTTTTTGTTTTCTTTTTTGTTTTCGTTTTTGTTTTCGTTTTTGTTTTCTTTTTTGTTTTCGTTTTTGTTTTCGTTTTTGTTTTCGTTTTTGTTTTCGTTTTTGTTTTCGTTTTTGTTTTCGTTTTTGTTTTCGTTTTTGTTTTCGTTTTTGTTTTCGTTTTTGTTTTTGTTTTCGTTTTTGTTTTCGTTTTTGTTTTCGTTTTTGTTTTCGTTTTTGTTTTCGTTTTTGTTTTCGTTTTTGTTTTCGTTTTTGTTTTTGTTTTCGTTTTTGTTTTCGTTTTTGTTTTTGTTTTCCTTTTCGTTTTTGTTTGTGTTTTTGTTTTCGTTTTTGTTTTCGTTTTTGTTTTCGTTTTTGTTTTCGTTTTTGTTTTCGTTTTTGTTTTCGTTTTTGTTTTTGTTTTCCTTTTCGTTTTTGTTTGTGTTTTTGTTTTTGTCCTTGTTTCTGTCCTTGTCTTTGTCTTAATTGGTTTTTGTTTGTACGAGACTAAGTCCAGCGGCATAATGCTCTTCGATCGCACACGACCAAGTCCAGCGGCGTGTCGCTCCTAGGGCTGTTGCGAATACTTAAAAGTCCCTACGGTCAAAATCATTGGGTTGCGACTCACCTTTACGAGTTGCTCGCTCGCTGCGCTCGCTCGGAATGTTATAGCCTTACCTAAAACCAATCCACCTTGCGTTCGTTTTTCGAAAAGACCGCGATTTTCCGATAATTTACAGACGCGCGGGATCGGTTTTGAGGTTAGGCTAGTTTTATAAGAGCGAGCGAAGCGAGCGAGAAGCTACATCAATTCCCGCGCTATAGTTATATATCAAATGTTCTTTACTAACAATTCTCACCGATCGAAAGAAAGTTTCTGATTTGATAGAAGAATAACAGATATGTTTCGCTAGGTACGCGATTCGTGCTGATCGATGTATCTCGATGATGTTTTTGTTTTCGTTTTTGTTTTCGTTTTTGTTTTCGTTTTTGTTTTCGTTTTTGTTTTCGTTTTTGTTTTCGTTTTTGTTTTCGTTTTTGTTTTCGTTTTTGTTTTCGTTTTTGTTTTCGTGTTTGTTTTCGTTTTTGTTTTCGTTTTCGTTTTCGTTTTTGTTTTCTTTTTTGTTTTCTTTTTTGTTTTCGTTTTTGTTTTCGTTTTTGTTTTCTTTTTTGTTTTCGTTTTTGTTTTCGTTTTTGTTTTCGTTTTTGTTTTCGTTTTTGTTTTCGTTTTTGTTTTCGTTTTTGTTTTCGTTTTTGTTTTCGTTTTTGTTTTCGTTTTTGTTTTTGTTTTCGTTTTTGTTTTCGTTTTTGTTTTCGTTTTTGTTTTCGTTTTTGTTTTCGTTTTTGTTTTCGTTTTTGTTTTTGTTTTTGTTTTTGTTTTCGTTTTTGTTTTCGTTTTTGTTTTTGTTTTCCTTTTCGTTTTTGTTTGTGTTTTTGTTTTCGTTTTTGTTTTCGTTTTTGTTTTCGTTTTTGTTTTCGTTTTTGTTTTCGTGTTTGTTTTCGTTTTTGTTTTCGTTTTCGTTTTCGTTTTTGTTTTCTTTTTTGTTTTCGTTTTTGTTTTCGTTTTTGTTTTCGTTTTTGTTTTCGTTTTTGTTTTCGTTTTTGTTTTCGTTTTTGTTTTCGTTTTTGTTTTCGTTTTTGTTTTCGTTTTTGATTTCGTTTTTGATTTCGTTTTTGTTTTCGTTTTTGTTTTCGTTTTTGTTTTCGTTTTTGTTTTCGTTTTTGTTTTCGTTTTTGTTTTCGTGTTTGTTTTCGTTTTTGTTTTCGTTTTTGTTTTCGTTTTCCTTTTCGTTTTTGTTTGTGTTTTTGTTTTTGTCCTTGTTTCTGTCCTTGTCTTTGTCTTAATTGGTTTTTGTTTGTACGAGACTAAGTCCAGCGGCATAATGCTCTTCGATCCCACACGACCAAGTCCAGCGGCGTGTCGCTCCTAGGGCTGTTGCGAATACTTAAAAGTCCCTACGGTCAAAATCATTGGGTTGCGACTCACCTTTACGAGTTGCTCGCTCGCTGCGCTCGCTCGGAATGTTATAGCCTTACCTAAAACCAATCCACCTTGCGTTCGTTTTTCGAAAAGACCGCGATTTTCCGATAATTTACAGACGCGCGGGATCGGTTTTGAGGTTAGGCTAGTTTTATAAGAGCGAGCGAAGCGAGCGAGAAGCTACATCAATTCCCGCGCTATAGTTATATATCAAATGTTCTTTACTAACAATTCTCACCGATCGAAAGAAAGTTTCTGATTTGATAGAAGAATAACAGATATGTTTCGCTAGGTACGCGATTCGTGCTGATCGATGTATCTCGATGATGTTTTTGTTTTCGTTTTTGTTTTCGTTTTTGTTTTCGTGTTTGTTTTCGTTTTTGTTTTCGTTTTCGTTTTCGTTTTTGTTTTCTTTTTTGTTTTCGTTTTTGTTTTCGTGTTTGTTTTCGTTTTTGTTTTCGTTTTTGTTTTCGTTTTTGTTTTTGTTTTCGTTTTTGTTTTCGTTTTTGTTTTTGTTTTCCTTTTCGTTTTTGTTTGTGTTTTTGTTTTTGTCCTTGTTTCTGTCCTTGTCTTTGTCTTAATTGGTTTTTGTTTGTACGAGACTAAGTCCAGCGGCATAATGCTCTTCGATCCCACACGACCAAGTCCAGCGGCGTGTCGCTCCTAGGGCTGTTGCGAATACTTAAAAGTCCCTACGGTCAAAATCATTGGGTTGCGACTCACCTTTACGAGTTGCTCGCTCGCTGCGCTCGCTCGGAATGTTATAGCCTTACCTAAAACCAATCCACCTTGCGTTCGTTTTTCGAAAAGACCGCGATTTTCCGATAATTTACAGACGCGCGGGATCGGTTTTGAGGTTAGGCTAGTTTTATAAGAGCGAGCGAAGCGAGCGAGAAGCTACATCAATTCCCGCGCTATAGTTATATATCAAATGTTCTTTACTAACAATTCTCACCGATCGAAAGAAAGTTTCTGATTTGATAGAAGAATAACAGATATGTTTCGCTAGGTACGCGATTCGTGCTGATCGATGTATCTCGATGATGTTTTTGTTTTCGTTTTTGTTTTCTTTTTTGTTTTCGTTTTTGTTTTCGTTTTTCTTTTCTTTTTTGTTTTCGTTTTTGTTTTCGTTTTTGTTTTCGTTTTTGTTTTCGTTTTTGTTTTCGTGTTTGTTTTCGTTTTTGTTTTCGTTTTTGTTTTCGTTTTTGTTTTCGTTTTCGTTTTCGTTTTCGTTCTTGTTTTTGTTTTTGTTTTCGTTTTTGTTTTCGTTTTTGTTTTCGTTTTCGTTTTCGTTTTTGTTTTCGTTTTTGTTTTCGTTTTTGTTTTCGTTTTTGTTTTCGTTTTTGATTTCGTTTTTGTTTTCGTTTTTGTTTTCGTTTTTGTTTTCGTTTTTGTTTTCGTTTTTGTTTTCGTTTTTGTTTTCGTGTTTGTTTTCGTTTTTGTTTTCGTTTTTGTTTTCGTTTTTGTTTTCGTTTTTGTTTTTGTTTTCGTTTTTGTTTTCGTTTTTGTTTTTGTTTTCCTTTTCGTTTTTGTTTGTGTTTTTGTTTTTGTCCTTGTTTCTGTCCTTGTCTTTGTCTTAATTGGTTTTTGTTTGTACGAGACTAAGTCCAGCGGCATAATGCTCTTCGATCGCACACGACCAAGTCCAGCGGCGTGTCGCTCCTAGGGCTGTTGCGAATACTTAAAAGTCCCTACGGTCAAAATCATTGGGTTGCGACTCACCTTTACGAGTTGCTCGCTCGCTGCGCTCGCTCGGAATGTTATAGCCTTACCTAAAACCAATCCACCTTGCGTTCGTTTTTCGAAAAGACCGCGATTTTCCGATAATTTACAGACGCGCGGGATCGGTTTTGAGGTTAGGCTAGTTTTATAAGAGCGAGCGAAGCGAGCGAGAAGCTACATCAATTCCCGCGCTATAGTTATATATCAAATGTTCTTTACTAACAATTCTCACCGATCGAAAGAAAGTTTCTGATTTGATAGAAGAATAACAGATATGTTTCGCTAGGTACGCGATTCGTGCTGATCGATGTATCTCGATGATGTTTTTGTTTTCGTTTTTGTTTTCGTTTTTGTTTTCGTTTTTGTTTTCGTTTTTGTTTTCGTTTTTGTTTTCGTTTTTGTTTTCGTTTTTGTTTTCGTTTTTGTTTTCGTTTTTGTTTTCGTGTTTGTTTTCGTTTTTGTTTTCGTTTTCGTTTTCGTTTTTGTTTTCTTTTTTGTTTTCTTTTTTGTTTTCGTTTTTGTTTTCGTTTTTGTTTTTTTTTTTTTTTTCGTTTTTGTTTTCGTTTTTGTTTTCGTTTTTGTTTTCGTTTTTGTTTTCGTTTTTGTTTTCGTTTTTGTTTTCGTTTTTGTTTTCGTTTTTGTTTTCGTTTTTGTTTTTGTTTTCGTTTTTGTTTTCGTTTTTGTTTTCGTTTTTGTTTTCGTTTTTGTTTTCGTTTTTGTTTTCGTTTTTGTTTTCGTTTTTGTTTTTGTTTTCGTTTTTGTTTTCGTTTTTGTTTTTGTTTTCCTTTTCGTTTTTGTTTGTGTTTTTGTTTTCGTTTTTGTTTTCGTTTTTGTTTTCGTTTTTGTTTTCGTTTTTGTTTTCGTGTTTGTTTTCGTTTTTGTTTTCGTTTTCGTTTTCGTTTTTGTTTTCTTTTTTGTTTTCGTTTTTGTTTTCGTTTTTGTTTTCGTTTTTGTTTTCGTTTTTGTTTTCGTTTTTGTTTTCGTTTTTGTTTTCGTTTTTGTTTTCGTTTTTGTTTTCGTTTTTGATTTCGTTTTTGATTTCGTTTTTGTTTTCGTTTTTGTTTTCGTTTTTGTTTTCGTTTTTGTTTTCGTTTTTGTTTTCGTTTTTGTTTTCGTGTTTGTTTTCGTTTTTGTTTTCGTTTTTGTTTTCGTTTTCCTTTTCGTTTTTGTTTGTGTTTTTGTTTTTGTCCTTGTTTCTGTCCTTGTCTTTGTCTTAATTGGTTTTTGTTTGTACGAGACTAAGTCCAGCGGCATAATGCTCTTCGATCCCACACGACCAAGTCCAGCGGCGTGTCGCTCCTAGGGCTGTTGCGAATACTTAAAAGTCCCTACGGTCAAAATCATTGGGTTGCGACTCACCTTTACGAGTTGCTCGCTCGCTGCGCTCGCTCGGAATGTTATAGCCTTACCTAAAACCAATCCACCTTGCGTTCGTTTTTCGAAAAGACCGCGATTTTCCGATAATTTACAGACGCGCGGGATCGGTTTTGAGGTTAGGCTAGTTTTATAAGAGCGAGCGAAGCGAGCGAGAAGCTACATCAATTCCCGCGCTATAGTTATATATCAAATGTTCTTTACTAACAATTCTCACCGATCGAAAGAAAGTTTCTGATTTGATAGAAGAATAACAGATATGTTTCGCTAGGTACGCGATTCGTGCTGATCGATGTATCTCGATGATGTTTTTGTTTTCGTTTTTGTTTTCGTTTTTGTTTTCGTTTTTGTTTTCGTTTTTGTTTTCGTTTTCGTTTTCGTTTTTGTTTTCTTTTTTGTTTTCGTTTTTGTTTTCGTGTTTGTTTTCGTTTTTGTTTTCGTTTTTGTTTTCGTTTTTGTTTTTGTTTTCGTTTTTGTTTTCGTTTTTGTTTTTGTTTTCCTTTTCGTTTTTGTTTGTGTTTTTGTTTTTGTCCTTGTTTCTGTCCTTGTCTTTGTCTTAATTGGTTTTTGTTTGTACGAGACTAAGTCCAGCGGCATAATGCTCTTCGATCCCACACGACCAAGTCCAGCGGCGTGTCGCTCCTAGGGCTGTTGCGAATACTTAAAAGTCCCTACGGTCAAAATCATTGGGTTGCGACTCACCTTTACGAGTTGCTCGCTCGCTGCGCTCGCTCGGAATGTTATAGCCTTACCTAAAACCAATCCACCTTGCGTTCGTTTTTCGAAAAGACCGCGATTTTCCGATAATTTACAGACGCGCGGGATCGGTTTTGAGGTTAGGCTAGTTTTATAAGAGCGAGCGAAGCGAGCGAGAAGCTACATCAATTCCCGCGCTATAGTTATATATCAAATGTTCTTTACTAACAATTCTCACCGATCGAAAGAAAGTTTCTGATTTGATAGAAGAATAACAGATATGTTTCGCTAGGTACGCGATTCGTGCTGATCGATGTATCTCGATGATGTTTTTGTTTTCGTTTTTGTTTTCGTTTTTGTTTTCGTTTTTGTTTTCGTTTTTCTTTTCTTTTTTGTTTTCGTTTTTGTTTTCGTTTTTGTTTTCGTTTTTGTTTTCGTTTTTGTTTTCGTGTTTGTTTTCGTTTTTGTTTTCGTTTTTGTTTTCGTTTTTGTTTTCGTTTTCGTTTTCGTTTTCGTTCTTGTTTTTGTTTTTGTTTTCGTTTTTGTTTTCGTTTTTGTTTTCGTTTTCGTTTTCGTTTTTGTTTTCGTTTTTGTTTTCGTTTTTGTTTTCGTTTTTGTTTTCGTTTTTGTTTTCGTTTTTGTTTTCGTTTTTGTTTTCGTTTTTGTTTTCGTTTTTGTTTTCGTTTTTGTTTTCGTTTTTGTTTTCGTGTTTGTTTTCGTTTTTGTTTTCGTTTTTGTTTTCGTTTTTGTTTTCGTTTTTGTTTTTGTTTTCGTTTTTGTTTTCGTTTTTGTTTTTGTTTTCCTTTTCGTTTTTGTTTGTGTTTTTGTTTTTGTCCTTGTTTCTGTCCTTGTCTTTGTCTTAATTGGTTTTTGTTTGTACGAGACTAAGTCCAGCGGCATAATGCTCTTCGATCGCACACGACCAAGTCCAGCGGCGTGTCGCTCCTAGGGCTGTTGCGAATACTTAAAAGTCCCTACGGTCAAAATCATTGGGTTGCGACTCACCTTTACGAGTTGCTCGCTCGCTGCGCTCGCTCGGAATGTTATAGCCTTACCTAAAACCAATCCACCTTGCGTTCGTTTTTCGAAAAGACCGCGATTTTCCGATAATTTACAGACGCGCGGGATCGGTTTTGAGGTTAGGCTAGTTTTATAAGAGCGAGCGAAGCGAGCGAGAAGCTACATCAATTCCCGCGCTATAGTTATATATCAAATGTTCTTTACTAACAATTCTCACCGATCGAAAGAAAGTTTCTGATTTGATAGAAGAATAACAGATATGTTTCGCTAGGTACGCGATTCGTGCTGATCGATGTATCTCGATGATGTTGTTGTTTTCGTTTTTGTTTTCGTTTTTGTTTTCGTTTTTGTTTTCGTTTTTGTTTTCGTTTTTCTTTTCGTGTTTGTTTTCGTTTTTGTTTTCGTTTTTGTTTTCTTTTTTGTTTTCGTTTTTGTTTTCGTTTTTGTTTTCTTTTTTGTTTTCGTTTTTGTTTTCGTTTTTGTTTTCGTTTTTGTTTTCGTTTTTGTTTTCGTTTTTGTTTTCGTTTTTGTTTTCGTTTTTGTTTTCGTTTTTGTTTTCGTTTTTGTTTTTGTTTTTGTTTTTGTTTTCGTTTTTGTTTTCGTTTTTGTTTTCGTTTTTGTTTTCGTTTTTGTTTTTGTTTTCGTTTTTGTTTTCGTTTTTGTTTTTGTTTTCCTTTTCGTTTTTGTTTGTGTTTTTGTTTTCGTTTTTGTTTTCGTTTTTGTTTTCGTTTTTGTTTTCGTTTTTGTTTTCGTTTTTGTTTTCGTTTTTGTTTTTGTGTTTGTTTTTGTTTTCGTGTTTGTTTTCGTTTTTGTTTTCGTTTTTGTTTTCGTTTTTGTTTTTGTTTTTGTTTTCGTTTTTGTTTTCGTTTTTGTTTTTGTTTTTGTTTTTGTTTTCCTTTTCGTTTTTGTTTGTGTTTTTGTTTTCGTTTTTGTTTTCGTTTTTGTTTTCGTTTTTGTTTTCGTTTTTGTTTTCGTTTTTGTTTTCGTCTTTGTTTTCGTTTTTGTTTTCGTTTTTGTTTTCGTTTTTGTTTTCGTTTTTGTTTTCGTGTTTGTTTTCGTTTTTGTTTTCGTTTTTGTTTTCGTTTTTGTTTTTGTTTTCGTTTTTGTTTTCGTTTTTGTTTTTGTTTTCCTTTTCGTTTTTGTTTGTGTTTTTGTTTTTGTCCTTGTTTCTGTCCTTGTCTTTGTCTTAATTGGTTTTTGTTTGTACGAGACTAAGTCCAGCGGCATAATGCTCTTCGTTCGCACACGACCAAGTCCAGCGGCGTGTCGCTCCTAGGGCTGTTGCGAATACTTAAAAGTCCCTACGGTCAAAATCATTGGGTTGCGACTCACCTTTACGAGTTGCTCGCTCGCTGCGCTCGCTCGGAATGTTATAGCCTTACCTAAAACCAATCCACCTTGCGTTCGTTTTTCGAAAAGACCGCGATTTTCCGATAATTTACAGACGCGCGGGATCGGTTTTGAGGTTAGGCTAGTTTTATAAGAGCGAGCGAAGCCAGCGAGAAGCTACATCAATTCCCGCG
>NW_026869737.1:120000-127500 GCF_905332965.1 Bombus pascuorum | reverse complement strand
CTTAATTGGTTTTTGTTTGTACGAGACTAAGTCCAGCGGCATAATGCTCTTCGATCGCACACGACCAAGTCCAGCGGCGTGTCGCTCCTAGGGCTGTTGCGAATACTTAAAAGTCCCTACGGTCAAAATCATTGGGTTGCGACTCACCTTTACGAGTTGCTCGCTCGCTGCGCTCGCTCGGAATGTTATAGCCTTACCTAAAACCAATCCACCTTGCGTTCGTTTTTCGAAAAGACCGCGATTTTCCGATAATTTACAGACGCGCGGGATCGGTTTTGAGGTTAGGCTAGTTTTATAAGAGCGAGCGAAGCGAGCGAGAAGCTACATCAATTCCCGCGCTATAGTTATATATCAAATGTTCTTTACTAACAATTCTCACCGATCGAAAGAAAGTTTCTGATTTGATAGAAGAATAACAGATATGTTTCGCTAGGTACGCGATTCGTGCTGATCGATGTATCTCGATGATGTTTTTGTTTTCGTTTTTGTTTTCGTTTTTGTTTTCGTTTTTGTTTTCGTTTTTGTTTTCGTTTTTGTTTTCGTTTTTGTTTTCGTTTTTGTTTTCTTTTTTGTTTTCGTGTTTGTTTTCGTTTTTGTTTTTGTTTTCGTTTTTGTTTTCGTTTTTGTTTTCGTTTTTGTTTTCGTTTTTGTTTTCGTGTTTGTTTTCGTTTTTGTTTTCGTTTTTGTTTTCGTTTTTGTTTTTGTTTTCGTTTTTGTTTTCGTTTTTGTTTTTGTTTTCCTTTTCGTTTTTGTTTGTGTTTTTGTTTTTGTCCTTGTTTCTGTCCTTGTCTTTGTCTTAATTGGTTTTTGTTTGTACGAGACTAAGTCCAGCGGCATAATGCTCTTCGATCGCACACGACCAAGTCCAGCGGCGTGTCGCTCCTAGGGCTGTTGCGAATACTTAAAAGTCCCTACGGTCAAAATCATTGGGTTGCGACTCACCTTTACGAGTTGCTCGCTCGCTGCGCTCGCTCGGAATGTTATAGCCTTACCTAAAACCAATCCACCTTGCGTTCGTTTTTCGAAAAGACCGCGATTTTCCGATAATTTACAGACGCGCGGGATCGGTTTTGAGGTTAGGCTAGTTTTATAAGAGCGAGCGAAGCGAGCGAGAAGCTACATCAATTCCCGCGCTATAGTTATATATCAAATGTTCTTTACTAACAATTCTCACCGATCGAAAGAAAGTTTCTGATTTGATAGAAGAATAACAGATATGTTTCGCTAGGTACGCGATTCGTGCTGATCGATGTATCTCGATGATGTTTTTGTTTTCGTTTTTGTTTTCGTTTTTGTTTTCGTTTTTGTTTTCGTTTTTGTTTTCGTTTTTGTTTTCGTTTTTGTTTTCGTTTTTGTTTTCTTTTTTGTTTTCGTGTTTGTTTTTGTTTTCGTTTTTGTTTTCGTTTTTGTTTTTGTTTTCCTTTTCGTTTTTGTTTGTGTTTTTGTTTTCGTTTTTGTTTTCGTTTTTGTTTTCGTTTTTGTTTTCGTTTTTGTTTTCGTTTTTGTTTTCGTTTTTGTTTTCGTGTTTGTTTTCGTTTTTGTTTTCGTTTTTGTTTTCGTTTTTGTTTTTGTTTTCGTTTTTGTTTTCGTTTTTGTTTTTGTTTTCCTTTTCGTTTTTGTTTGTGTTTTTGTTTTTGTCCTTGTTTCTGTTTGTCTTTGTCTTAATTGGTTTTTGTTTGTACGAGACTAAGTCCAGCGGCATAATGCTCTTCGATCGCACACGACCAAGTCCAGCGGCGTGTCGCTCCTAGGGCTGTTGCGAATACTTAAAAGTCCCTACGGTCAAAATCATTGGGTTGCGACTCACCTTTACGAGTTGCTCGCTCGCTGCGCTCGCTCGGAATGTTATAGCCTTACCTATAACCAATCCACCTTGCGTTCGTTTTTCGAAAAGACCGCGATTTTCCGATAATTTACAGACGCGCGGGATCGGTTTTGAGGTTAGGCTAGTTTTATAAGAGCGAGCGAAGCCAGCGAGAAGCTACATCAATTCCCGCGCTATAGTTATATATCAAATGTTCTTTACTAACAATTCTCACCGATCGAAAGAAAGTTTCTGATTTGATAGAAGAATAACAGATATGTTTCGCTAGGTACGCGATTCGTGCTGATCGATGTATCTCGATGATGTTTTTGTTTTCGTTTTTGTTTTCGTTTTTGTTTTCGTTTCTGTTTTCGTTTTTGTTTTCGTTTTTGTTTTCGTTTTTGTTTTCGTTTTTGTTTTCTTTTTTGTTTTCGTTTTTGTTTTCGTTTTTGTTTTCGTTTTTGTTTTTGTTTTCGTTTTTGTTTTCGTTTTTGTTTTCGTTTTTGTTTTCGTTTTTGTTTTTGTTTTCGTTTTTGTTTTCGTTTTTGTTTTCGTTTTTGTTTTCGTTTTTGTTTTCGTTTTTGTTTTCGTTTTTGTTTTCGTGTTTGTTTTCGTTTTTGTTTTCGTTTTCGTTTTCGTTTTTGTTTTCTTTTTTGTTTTCGTTTTTGTTTTCGTTTTTGTTTTCGTTTTTGTTTTCGTTTTTGTTTTTGTTTTTGTTTTTGTTTTCCTTTTCGTTTTTGTTTGTGTTTTTGTTTTCGTTTTTGTTTTCGTTTTTGTTTTCGTTTTTGTTTTCGTTTTTGTTTTCGTTTTTGTTTTCGTTTTTGTTTTCGTGTTTGTTTTCGTTTTTGTTTTCGTTTTTGTTTTCGTTTTTGTTTTCGTTTTTGTTTTCGTTTTTGTTTTCGTTTTTGTTTTCGTGTTTGTTTTCGTTTTTGTTTTCGTTTTCGTTTTCGTTTTTGTTTTCTTTTTTGTTTTCGTTTTTGTTTTCGTTTTTGTTTTCGTTTTTGTTTTCGTTTTTGTTTTCGTTTTTGTTTTCGTTTTTGTTTTCGTTTTTGTTTTCGTTTTTGTTTTCGTTTTTGATTTCGTTTTTGTTTTCGTTTTTGTTTTCGTTTTTGTTTTCGTTTTTGTTTTCGTTTTTGTTTTCGTTTTTGTTTTCGTGTTTGTTTTCGTTTTTGTTTTCGTTTTTGTTTTCGTTTTTGTTTTCGTTTTTGTTTTCGTTTTTGTTTTTGTTTTTGTTTTTGTTTTTGTTTTTGTTTTTTTTTTCGTTTTTGTTTGTGTTTTTGTTTTCGTTTTTGTTTTCGTTTTTGTTTTCGTTTTTGTTTTCGTTTTTGTTTTCGTTTTTGTTTTCGTGTTTGTTTTCGTTTTTGTTTTCGTTTTTGTTTTCGTTTTTGTTTTCGTTTTTGTTTTCGTTTTTGTTTTCGTTTTTGTTTTTGTTTTCGTTTTTGTTTTCGTTTTTGTTTTCGTTTTTGTTTTCGTTTTTGTTTTCGTTTTTGTTTTCGTTTTTGTTTTCTTTTTTGTTTTCGTTTTTGTTTTCGTTTTTGTTTTCGTTTTTGTTTTTGTTTTCGTTTTTGTTTTCGTTTTTCTTTTCGTGTTTGTTTTCGTTTTTGTTTTCGTTTTTGTTTTTGTTTTCGTTTTTGTTTTCGTTTTTGTTTTCGTTTTTGTTTTCGTGTTTGTTTTCGTTTTTGTTTTCGTTTTTGTTTTCGTTTTTGTTTTCGTTTTTGTTTTCGTGTTTGTTTTCGTTTTTGTTTTCGTTTTGGTTTTCGTTTTTGTTTTCTTTTTTGTTTTCGTTTTTGTTTTCGTTTTTGTTTTTGTTTTTGTCCTTGTTTCTGTCCTTGTCTTTGTCTTAATTGGTTTTTGTTTGTACGAGACTAAGTCCAGCGGCATAATGCTCTTCGATCGCACACGACCAAGTCCAGCGGCGTGTCGCTCCTAGGGCTGTTGCGAATACTTAAAAGTCCCTACGGTCAAAATCATTGGGTTGCGACTCACCTTTACGAGTTGCTCGCTCGCTGCGCTCGCTCGGAATGTTATAGCCTTACCTAAAACCAATCCACCTTGCGTTCGTTTTTCGAAAAGACCGCGATTTTCCGATAATTTACAGACGCGCGGGATCGGTTTTGAGGTTAGGCTAGTTTTATAAGAGCGAGCGAAGCCAGCGAGAAGCTACATCAATTCCCGCGCTATAGTTATATATCAAATGTTCTTTACTAACAATTCTCACCGATCGAAAGAAAGTTTCTGATTTGATAGAAGAATAACAGATATGTTTCGCTAGGTACGCGATTCGTGCTGATCGATGTATCTCGATGATGTTTTTGTTTTCGTTTTTGTTTTCGTTTTTGTTTTCGTTTCTGTTTTCGTTTTTGTTTTCGTTTTTGTTTTCGTTTTTGTTTTCGTTTTTGTTTTCTTTTTTGTTTTCGTTTTTGTTTTCGTTTTTGTTTTCGTTTTTGTTTTTGTTTTCGTTTTTGTTTTTGTTTTCGTTTTTGTTTTCGTTTTTGTTTTCGTTTTTGTTTTCGTTTTTGTTTTCGTTTTTGTTTTCGTTTTTGTTTTCGTGTTTGTTTTCGTTTTTGTTTTCGTTTTTGTTTTCGTTTTTGTTTTTGTTTTTGTTTTCGTTTTTGTTTTTGTTTTCCTTTTCGTTTTTGTTTTCGTTTTTGTTTTCGTTTTTGTTTTCTTTTTTGTTTTCGTTTTTGTTTTCGTTTTTGTTTTCTTTTTTGTTTTCGTTTTTGTTTTCGTTTTTGTTTTCGTTTTTGTTTTCGTTTTTGTTTTCGTTTTTGTTTTCGTTTTTGTTTTCGTTTTTGTTTTCGTTTTTGTTTTCGTTTTTGTTTTCGTTTTTGTTTTCGTTTTTGTTTTCGTTTTTGTTTTCGTTTTTGTTTTCGTTTTTGTTTTCGTTTTTGATTTCGTTTTTGTTTTCGTTTTTGTTTTCGTTTTTGTTTTCGTTTTTGTTTTCGTTTTTGTTTTCGTTTTTGTTTTCGTTTTTGTTTTCGTGTTTGTTTTCGTTTTTGTTTTCGTTTTTGTTTTCGTTTTTGTTTTCGTTTTTGTTTTTGTTTTTGTTTTTGTCCTTGTTTCTGTCCTTGTCTTTGTCTTAATTGGTTTTTGTTTGTACGAGACTAAGTCCAGCGGCATAATGCTCTTCGATCGCACACGACCAAGTCCAGCGGCGTGTCGCTCCTAGGGCTGTTGCGAATACTTAAAAGTCCCTACGGTCAAAATCATTGGGTTGCGACTCACCTTTACGAGTTGCTCGCTCGCTGCGCTCGCTCGGAATGTTATAGCCTTACCTAAAACCAATCCACCTTGCGTTCGTTTTTCGAAAAGACCGCGATTTTCCGATAATTTACAGACGCGCGGGATCGGTTTTGAGGTTAGGCTAGTTTTATAAGAGCGAGCGAAGCGAGCGAGAAGCTACATCAATTCCCGCGCTATAGTTATATATCAAATGTTCTTTACTAACAATTCTCACCGATCGAAAGAAAGTTTCTGATTTGATAGAAGAATAACAGATATGTTTCGCTAGGTACGCGATTCGTGCTGATCGATGTATCTCGATGATGTTTTTGTTTTCGTTTTTGTTTTCGTTTTTGTTTTCGTTTTTGTTTTCGTTTTTGTTTTCGTTTTTGTTTTCGTTTTTGTTTTCGTTTTTGTTTTCTTTTTTGTTTTCGTGTTTGTTTTCGTTTTTGTTTTTGTTTTCGTTTTTGTTTTCGTTTTTGTTTTCGTTTTTGTTTTCGTTTTTGTTTTCGTGTTTGTTTTCGTTTTTGTTTTCGTTTTTGTTTTCGTTTTTGTTTTTGTTTTCGTTTTTGTTTTCGTTTTTGTTTTTGTTTTCCTTTTCGTTTTTGTTTGTGTTTTTGTTTTTGTCCTTGTTTCTGTCCTTGTCTTTGTCTTAATTGGTTTTTGTTTGTACGAGACTAAGTCCAGCGGCATAATGCTCTTCGATCGCACACGACCAAGTCCAGCGGCGTGTCGCTCCTAGGGCTGTTGCGAATACTTAAAAGTCCCTACGGTCAAAATCATTGGGTTGCGACTCACCTTTACGAGTTGCTCGCTCGCTGCGCTCGCTCGGAATGTTATAGCCTTACCTAAAACCAATCCACCTTGCGTTCGTTTTTCGAAAAGACCGCGATTTTCCGATAATTTACAGACGCGCGGGATCGGTTTTGAGGTTAGGCTAGTTTTATAAGAGCGAGCGAAGCGAGCGAGAAGCTACATCAATTCCCGCGCTATAGTTATATATCAAATGTTCTTTACTAACAATTCTCACCGATCGAAAGAAAGTTTCTGATTTGATAGAAGAATAACAGATATGTTTCGCTAGGTACGCGATTCGTGCTGATCGATGTATCTCGATGATGTTTTTGTTTTCGTTTTTGTTTTCGTTTTTGTTTTCGTTTTTGTTTTCGTTTTTGTTTTCGTTTTTGTTTTCGTTTTTGTTTTCGTTTTTGTTTTCTTTTTTGTTTTCGTGTTTGTTTTTGTTTTCGTTTTTGTTTTCGTTTTTGTTTTTGTTTTCCTTTTCGTTTTTGTTTGTGTTTTTGTTTTCGTTTTTGTTTTCGTTTTTGTTTTCGTTTTTGTTTTCGTTTTTGTTTTCGTTTTTGTTTTCGTTTTTGTTTTCGTGTTTGTTTTCGTTTTTGTTTTCGTTTTTGTTTTCGTTTTTGTTTTTGTTTTCGTTTTTGTTTTCGTTTTTGTTTTTGTTTTCCTTTTCGTTTTTGTTTGTGTTTTTGTTTTTGTCCTTGTTTCTGTTTGTCTTTGTCTTAATTGGTTTTTGTTTGTACGAGACTAAGTCCAGCGGCATAATGCTCTTCGATCGCACACGACCAAGTCCAGCGGCGTGTCGCTCCTAGGGCTGTTGCGAATACTTAAAAGTCCCTACGGTCAAAATCATTGGGTTGCGACTCACCTTTACGAGTTGCTCGCTCGCTGCGCTCGCTCGGAATGTTATAGCCTTACCTATAACCAATCCACCTTGCGTTCGTTTTTCGAAAAGACCGCGATTTTCCGATAATTTACAGACGCGCGGGATCGGTTTTGAGGTTAGGCTAGTTTTATAAGAGCGAGCGAAGCGAGCGAGAAGCTACATCAATTCCCGCGCTATAGTTATATATCAAATGTTCTTTACTAACAATTCTCACCGATCGAAAGAAAGTTTCTGATTTGATAGAAGAATAACAGATATGTTTCGCTAGGTACGCGATTCGTGCTGATCGATGTATCTCGATGATGTTTTTGTTTTCGTTTTTGTTTTCGTTTTTGTTTTCGTTTTTGTTTTCGTTTTTGTTTTCGTTTTTGTTTTCGTTTTTGTTTTCGTTTTTGTTTTCTTTTTTGTTTTCGTTTTTGTTTTCGTTTTTGTTTTCGTTTTTGTTTTTGTTTTCGTTTTTGTTTTCGTTTTTGTTTTCGTTTTTGTTTTCGTTTTTGTTTTTGTTTTCGTTTTTGTTTTCGTTTTTGTTTTCGTTTTTGTTTTCGTTTTTGTTTTCGTTTTTGTTTTCGTTTTTGTTTTCGTGTTTGTTTTCGTTTTTGTTTTCGTTTTCGTTTTCGTTTTTGTTTTCTTTTTTGTTTTCGTTTTTGTTTTCGTTTTTGTTTTCGTTTTTGTTTTCGTTTTTGTTTTTGTTTTTGTTTTTGTTTTCCTTTTCGTTTTTGTTTGTGTTTTTGTTTTCGTTTTTGTTTTCGTTTTTGTTTTCGTTTTTGTTTTCGTTTTTGTTTTCGTTTTTGTT
>NW_026869737.1:107500-117500 GCF_905332965.1 Bombus pascuorum | reverse complement strand
TTGTTTTCGTTTTTGTTTTCGTTTTTGTTTTCGTGTTTGTTTTCGTTTTTGTTTTCGTTTTTGTTTTCGTTTTTGTTTTTGTTTTCGTTTTTGTTTTTGTTTTTGTACTTGTTTCTGTCCTTGTCTTTGTCTTAATTGGTTTTTGTTTGTACGAGACTAAGTCCAGCGGCATAATGCTCTTCGATCCCACACGACCAAGTCCAGCGGCGTGTCGCTCCTAGGGCTGTTGCGAATACTTAAAAGTCCCTACGGTCAAAATCATTGGGTTGCGACTCACCTTTACGAGTTGCTCGCTCGCTGCGCTCGCTCGGAATGTTATAGCCTTACCTAAAACCAATCCACCTTGCGTTCGTTTTTCGAAAAGACCGCGATTTTCCGATAATTTACAGACGCGCGGGATCGGTTTTGAGGTTAGGCTAGTTTTATAAGAGCGAGCGAAGCGAGCGAGAAGCTACATCAATTCCCGCGCTATAGTTATATATCAAATGTTCTTTACTAACAATTCTCACCGATCGAAAGAAAGTTTCTGATTTGATAGAAGAATAACAGATATGTTTCGCTAGGTACGCGATTCGTGCTGATCGATGTATCTCGATGATGTTTTTGTTTTCGTTTTTGTTTTCGTTTTTGTTTTCGTTTTTGTTTTCGTTTTTCTTTTCGTGTTTGTTTTCGTTTTTGTTTTCGTTTTTGTTTTCTTTTTTGTTTTCGTTTTTGTTTTCGTTTTTGTTTTCGTTTTTGTTTTCGTTTTTGTTTTCGTTTTTGTTTTCGTTTTTGTTTTCGTTTTTGTTTTCGTTTTTGTTTTCGTTTTTGTTTTTGTTTTTGTTTTCGTTTTTGTTTTCGTTTTTGTTTTCGTTTTTGTTTTCGTTTTTGTTTTCGTTTTTGTTTTCGTTTTTGTTTTTGTTTTCGTTTTTGTTTTCGTTTTTGTTTTTGTTTTCCTTTTCGTTTTTGTTTGTGTTTTTGTTTTCGTTTTTGTTTTCGTTTTTGTTTTCGTTTTTGTTTTCGTTTTTGTTTTCGTTTTTGTTTTCGTTTTTGTTTTCGTGTTTGTTTTCGTTTTTGTTTTCGTTTTTGTTTTTGTTTTCGTTTTTGTTTTCGTTTTTGTTTTCGTTTTTGTTTTCGTTTTTGTTTTCGTTTTTGTTTTTGTTTTCGTTTTTGTTTTCGTTTTTGTTTTTGTTTTCCTTTTCGTTTTTGTTTGTGTTTTTGTTTTCGTTTTCGTTTTTGTTTTCGTTTTTGTTTTCGTTTTTGTTTTCGTGTTTGTTTTCGTTTTCGTTTTTGTTTTCGTTTTCGTTTTCGTTTTTGTTTTCTTTTTTGTTTTCGTTTTTGTTTTCGTTTTTGTTTTCGTTTTTGTTTTCGTTTCTGTTTTCGTTTTTGTTTTCGTTTTTGTTTTCGTTTTTGTTTTCGTTTTTGATTTCGTTTTTGTTTTCGTTTTTGTTTTCGTTTTTGTTTTCGTTTTTGTTTTCGTTTTTGTTTTCGTTTTTGTTTTCGTTTTTGTTTTCGTTTTTGTTTTTGTTTTCGTTTTTGTTTTCGTTTTTGTTTTCGTTTTTGTTTTCGTTTTTGTTTTCGTTTTTGATTTCGTTTTTGTTTTCGTTTTTGTTTTCGTTTTTGTTTTCGTTTTTGTTTTCGTGTTTGTTTTCGTTTTTGTTTTCGTTTTTGTTTTCGTTTTTGTTTTTGTTTTCGTTTTTGTTTTTGTTTTTGTACTTGTTTCTGTCCTTGTCTTTGTCTTAATTGGTTTTTGTTTGTACGAGACTAAGTCCAGCGGCATAATGCTCTTCGATCCCACACGACCAAGTCCAGCGGCGTGTCGCTCCTAGGGCTGTTGCGAATACTTAAAAGTCCCTACGGTCAAAATCATTGGGTTGCGACTCACCTTTACGAGTTGCTCGCTCGCTGCGCTCGCTCGGAATGTTATAGCCTTACCTAAAACCAATCCACCTTGCGTTCGTTTTTTCGAAAAGACCGCGATTTTCCGATAATTTACAGACGCGCGGGATCGGTTTTGAGGTTAGGCTAGTTTTATAAGAGCGAGCGAAGCGAGCGAGAAGCTACATCAATTCCCGCGCTATAGTTATATATCAAATGTTCTTTACTAACAATTCTCACCGATCGAAAGAAAGTTTCTGATTTGATAGAAGAATAACAGATATGTTTCGCTAGGTACGCGATTCGTGCTGATCGATGTATCTCGATGATGTTTTTGTTTTCGTTTTTGTTTTCGTTTTTGTTTTCGTTTTTGTTTTCGTTTTTGATTTCGTTTTTGTTTTCGTTTTTGTTTTCGTTTTTGTTTTCGTTTTTGTTTTCGTTTTTGTTTTCGTTTTTGTTTTCGTTTTTGTTTTCGTGTTTGTTTTCGTTTTTGTTTTCTTTTTTGTTTTCGTTTTTGTTTTCGTTTTTGTTTTCGTTTTTGTTTTCGTTTCTGTTTTCGTTTTTGTTTTCGTTTTTGTTTTCGTTTTTGTTTTCGTTTTTGATTTCGTTTTTGTTTTCGTTTTTGTTTTCGTTTTTGTTTTCGTTTTTGTTTTCGTTTTTGTTTTTGTTTTCCTTTTCGTTTTTGTTTGTGTTTTTGTTTTCGTTTTTGTTTTCGTTTTTGTTTTCGTTTTTGTTTTCGTTTTTGTTTTCGTGTTTGTTTTCGTTTTTGTTTTCGTTTTTGTTTTCGTTTTTGTTTTCGTTTTTGTTTTCGTGTTTGTTTTCGTTTTTGTTTTCGTTTTTGTTTTCGTTTTTGTTTTCGTTTTTGTTTTCGTGTTTGTTTTCGTTTTTGTTTTCGTTTTCGTTTTCGTTTTTGTTTTCTTTTTTGTTTTCGTTTTTGTTTTCGTTTTTGTTTTCGTTTTTGTTTTTGTTTTTGTTTTCGTTTTTGTTTTCGTTTTTGTTTTCGTGTTTGTTTTCGTTTTTGTTTTCGTTTTTGTTTTCGTTTTTGTTTTTGTTTTCGTTTTTGTTTTTGTTTTTGTACTTGTTTCTGTCCTTGTCTTTGTCTTAATTGGTTTTTGTTTGTACGAGACTAAGTCCAGCGGCATAATGCTCTTCGATCCCACACGACCAAGTCCAGCGGCGTGTCGCTCCTAGGGCTGTTGCGAATACTTAAAAGTCCCTACGGTCAAAATCATTGGGTTGCGACTCACCTTTACGAGTTGCTCGCTCGCTGCGCTCGCTCGGAATGTTATAGCCTTACCTAAAACCAATCCACCTTGCGTTCGTTTTTCGAAAAGACCGCGATTTTCCGATAATTTACAGACGCGCGGGATCGGTTTTGAGGTTAGGCTAGTTTTATAAGAGCGAGCGAAGCGAGCGAGAAGCTACATCAATTCCCGCGCTATAGTTATATATCAAATGTTCTTTACTAACAATTCTCACCGATCGAAAGAAAGTTTCTGATTTGATAGAAGAATAACAGATATGTTTCGCTAGGTACGCGATTCGTGCTGATCGATGTATCTCGATGATGTTTTTGTTTTCGTTTTTGTTTTCGTTTTTGTTTTCGTTTTTGTTTTCGTTTTTGATTTCGTTTTTGTTTTCGTTTTTGTTTTCGTTTTTGTTTTCGTTTTTGTTTTCGTTTTTGTTTTCGTTTTTGTTTTCGTTTTTGTTTTCGTGTTTGTTTTCGTTTTTGTTTTCTTTTTTGTTTTCGTTTTTGTTTTCGTTTTTGTTTTCGTTTTTGTTTTCGTTTCTGTTTTCGTTTTTGTTTTCGTTTTTGTTTTCGTTTTTGTTTTCGTTTTTGATTTCGTTTTTGTTTTCGTTTTTGTTTTCGTTTTTGTTTTCGTTTTTGTTTTCGTTTTTGTTTTTGTTTTCCTTTTCGTTTTTGTTTGTGTTTTTGTTTTCGTTTTTGTTTTCGTTTTTGTTTTCGTTTTTGTTTTCGTTTTTGTTTTCGTGTTTGTTTTCGTTTTTGTTTTCGTTTTTGTTTTCGTTTTTGTTTTCGTTTTTGTTTTCGTGTTTGTTTTCGTTTTTGTTTTCGTTTTTGTTTTCGTTTTTGTTTTCGTTTTTGTTTTCGTGTTTGTTTTCGTTTTTGTTTTCGTTTTCGTTTTCGTTTTTGTTTTCTTTTTTGTTTTCGTTTTTGTTTTCGTTTTTGTTTTCGTTTTTGTTTTTGTTTTTGTTTTCGTTTTTGTTTTCGTTTTTGTTTTCGTTTTTGTTTTCGTTTTTGTTTTCGTTTTTGTTTTCGTTTTTGTTTTCGTGTTTGTTTTCGTTTTTGTTTTCGTTTTTGTTTTCGTTTTTGTTTTCGTTTTTGTTTTCGTTTTTGTTTTCGTTTTTGTTTTCGTTTTTGTTTTCGTTTTTGTTTTCGTTTTTGTTTTCGTTTTTGTTTTCGTTTTTGTTTTCGTTTTTGTTTTCGTTTTTGTTTTCGTTTTTGTTTTCGTTTTTGTTTTCGTTTTTGATTTCGTTTTTGTTTTCGTGTTTGTTTTCGTTTTTGTTTTCGTTTTTATTTCGTTTTTGTTTTCGTTTTTGTTTTCGTTTTTGTTTTTGTTTTTGTTTTTGTTTTCCTTTTCGTTTTTGTTTGTGTTTTTGTTTTCGTTTTTGTTTTCATTTTTGTTTTCGTTTTCGTTTTTGTTTTCGTTTTTGTTTTCGTTTTTGTTTTCGTGTTTGTTTTCGTTTTTGTTTTCGTTTTTGTTTTCGTTTTTGTTTTCGTTTTTGTTTTCGTTTTTGTTTTCGTTTTTGATTTCGTTTTTGTTTTCGTTTTTGTTTTTGTTTTTGTTTTCGTTTTTGTTTTCGTTTTTGTTTTCGTTTTTGTTTTCGTTTTTGTTTTCGTTTTTGTTTTCGTGTTTGTTTTCGTTTTTGTTTTCGTTTTCGTTTTTGTTTTTGTTTTTGTTTTTGTTTTTGTTTTTGTTTTTGTCCTTGTTTCTGTCCTTGTCTTTGTCTTAATTGGTTTTTGTTTGTACGAGACTAAGTCCAGCGGCATAATGCTCTTCGATCCCACACGACCAAGTCCAGCGGCGTGTCGCTCCTAGGGCTGTTGCGAATACTTAAAAGTCCCTACGGTCAAAATCATTGGGTTGCGACTCACCTTTACGAGTTGCTCGCTCGCTGCGCTCGCTCGGAATGTTATAGCCTTACCTAAAACCAATCCACCTTTCGTTCGTTTTTCGAAAAGACCGCGATTTTCCGATAATTTACAGACGCGCGGGATCGGTTTTGAGGTTAGGCTAGTTTTATAAGAGCGAGCGAAGCGAGCGAGAAGCTACATAAATTCCCGCGCTATAGTTATATATCAAATGTTCTTTACTAACAATTCTCACCGATCGAAAGAAAGTTTCTGATTTGATAGAAGAATAACAGATATGTTTCGCTAGGTACGCGATTCGTGCTGATCGATGTATCTCGATGATGTTGTTGTTTTCGTTTTTGTTTTCGTTTTTGTTTTCGTTTTTGTTTTCGTTTTTGATTTCGTTTTTGTTTTCGTTTTTGTTTTCGTTTTTGTTTTCGTTTTTGTTTTCGTTTTTGTTTTCGTTTTTGTTTTCGTTTTTGTTTTCGTTTTTGTTTTTGTTTTTGTTTTCGTGTTTGTTTTCGTTTTTGTTTTCGTTTTCGTTTTTGTTTTTGTTTTTGTTTTTGATTTTGTTTTTGTTTTTGTCCTTGTTTCTGTCCTTGTCTTTGTCTTAATTGGTTTTTGTTTGTACGAGACTAAGTCCAGCGGCATAATGCTCTTCGATCCCACACGACCAAGTCCAGCGGCGTGTCGCTCCTAGGGCTGTTGCGAATACTTAAAAGTCCCTACGGTCAAAATCATTGGGTTGCGACTCACCTTTACGAGTTGCTCGCTCGCTGCGCTCGCTCGGAATGTTATAGCCTTACCTAAAACCAATCCACCTTGCGTTCGTTTTTCGAAAAGACCGCGATTTTCCGATAATTTACAGACGCGCGGGATCGGTTTTGAGGTTAGGCTAGTTTTATAAGAGCGAGCGAAGCGAGCGAGAAGCTACATCAATTCCCGCGCTATAGTTATATATCAAATGTTCTTTACTAACAATTCTCACCGATCGAAAGAAAGTTTCTGATTTGATAGAAGAATAACAGATATGTTTCGCTAGGTACGCGATTCGTGCTGATCGATGTATCTCGATGATGTTGTTGTTTTCGTTTTTGTTTTCGTTTTTGTTTTCGTTTTTGTTTTCGTTTTTGATTTCGTTTTTGTTTTCGTTTTTGTTTTCGTTTTTGTTTTCGTTTTTGTTTTCGTTTTTGTTTTTGTTTTCGTTTTTGTTTTCGTTTTTGTTTTCGTTTTTGTTTTCGTTTTTGTTTTCGTTTTTGTTTTCGTTTTTGTTTTCGTTTTTGTTTTCGTTTTTGTTTTTGTTTTCGTTTTTGTTTTCGTTTTTGTTTTTGTTTTCCTTTTCGTTTTTGTTTGTGTTTTTGTTTTCGTTTTCGTTTTTGTTTTCGTTTTTGTTTTCGTTTTTGTTTTCGTTTTTGTTTTCGTTTTTGTTTTCGTTTTTGTTTTCGTGTTTGTTTTCGTTTTTGTTTTCGTTTTTGTTTTCGTGTTTGTTTTCGTTTTCGTTTTTGTTTTTGTTTTCGTTTTTGTTTTCGTTTTTGTTTTCGTTTTTGTTTTTGTTTTCCTTTTCGTTTTTGTTTGTGTTTTTGTTTTTGTCCTTGTTTCTGTCCTTGTCTTTGTCTTAATTGGTTTTTGTTTGTACGAGACTAAGTCCAGCGGCATAATGCTCTTCGATCGCACACGACCAAGTCCAGCGGCGTGTCGCTCCTAGGGCTGTTGCGAATACTTAAAAGTCCCTACGGTCAAAATCATTGGGTTGCGACTCACCTTTACGAGTTGCTCGCTCGCTGCGCTCGCTCGGAATGTTATAGCCTTACCTAAAACCAATCCACCTTGCGTTCGTTTTTCGAAAAGACCGCGATTTTCCGATAATTTACAGACGCGCGGGATCGGTTTTGAGGTTAGGCTAGTTTTATAAGAGCGAGCGAAGCGAGCGAGAAGCTACATCAATTCCCGCGCTATAGTTATATATCAAATGTTCTTTACTAACAATTCTCACCGATCGAAAGAAAGTTTCTGATTTGATAGAAGAATAACAGATATGTTTCGCTAGGTACGCGATTCGTGCTGATCGATGTATCTCGATGATGTTTTTGTTTTCGTTTTTGTTTTCGTTTTTGTTTTCGTTTTTGTTTTCGTTTTTGTTTTCGTTTTTGTTTTCGTTTTTGTTTTCGTTTTTGTTTTCTTTTTTGTTTTCGTGTTTGTTTTTGTTTTCGTTTTTGTTTTTGTTTTCCTTTTCGTTTTTGTTTGTGTTTTTGTTTTCGTTTTTGTTTTCGTTTTTGATTTCGTTTTTGTTTTCGTTTTTGTTTTCGTTTTTGTTTTCGTTTTTGTTTTCGTGTTTGTTTTCGTTTTTGTTTTCGTTTTTGTTTTCGTTTTTGTTTTTGTTTTCGTTTTTGTTTTCGTTTTTGTTTTTGTTTTCCTTTTCGTTTTTGTTTGTGTTTTTGTTTTTGTCCTTGTTTCTGTCCTTGTCTTTGTCTTAATTGGTTTTTGTTTGTACGAGACTAAGTCCAGCGGCATAATGCTCTTCGATCGCACACGACCAAGTCCAGCGGCGTGTCGCTCCTAGGGCTGTTGCGAATACTTAAAAGTCCCTACGGTCAAAATCATTGGGTTGCGACTCACCTTTACGAGTTGCTCGCTCGCTGCGCTCGCTCGGAATGTTATAGCCTTACCTAAAACCAATCCACCTTGCGTTCGTTTTTCGAAAAGACCGCGATTTCCCGATAATTTACAGACGCGCGGGATCGGTTTTGAGGTTAGGCTAGTTTTATAAGAGCGAGCGAAGCGAGCGAGAAGCTACATCAATTCCCGCGCTATAGTTATATATCAAATGTTCTTTACTAACAATTCTCACCGATCGAAAGAAAGTTTCTGATTTGATAGAAGAATAACAGATATGTTTCGCTAGGTACGCGATTCGTGCTGATCGATGTATCTCGATGATGTTTTTGTTTTCGTTTTTGTTTTCGTTTTTGTTTTCGTTTTTGTTTTCGTTTTTGTTTTCGTTTTTGTTTTCGTTTTTGTTTTCGTTTTTGTTTTCTTTTTTGTTTTCGTGTTTGTTTTTGTTTTCGTTTTTGTTTTCGTTTTTGTTTTTGTTTTCCTTTTCGTTTTTGTTTGTGTTTTTGTTTTCGTTTTTGTTTTCGTTTTTGTTTTCGTTTTTGTTTTCGTTTTTGTTTTCGTTTTTGTTTTCGTTTTTGTTTTCGTGTTTGTTTTCGTTTTTGTTTTCGTTTTTGTTTTCGTTTTTGTTTTTGTTTTCGTTTTTGTTTTCGTTTTTGTTTTTGTTTTCCTTTTCGTTTTTGTTTGTGTTTTTGTTTTTGTCCTTGTTTCTGTCCTTGTCTTTGTCTTAATTGGTTTTTGTTTGTACGAGACTAAGTCCAGCGGCATAATGCTCTTCGATCGCACACGACCAAGTCCAGCGGCGTGTCGCTCCTAGGGCTGTTGCGAATACTTAAAAGTCCCTACGGTCAAAATCATTGGGTTGCGACTCACCTTTACGAGTTGCTCGCTCGCTGCGCTCGCTCGGAATGTTATAGCCTTACCTAAAACCAATCCACCTTGCGTTCGTTTTTCGAAAAGACCGCGATTTTCCGATAATTTACAGACGCGCGGGATCGGTTTTGAGGTTAGGCTAGTTTTATAAGAGCGAGCGAAGCGAGCGAGAAGCTACATCAATTCCCGCGCTATAGTTATATATCAAATGTTCTTTACTAACAATTCTCACCGATCGAAAGAAAGTTTCTGATTTGATAGAAGAATAACAGATATGTTTCGCTAGGTACGCGATTCGTGCTGATCGATGTATCTCGATGATGTTTTTGTTTTCGTTTTTGTTTTCGTTTTTGTTTTCGTTTTTGTTTTCGTTTTTGTTTTCGTTTTTGTTTTCGTTTTTGTTTTCGTTTTTGTTTTCGTTTTTGTTTTCGTTTTTGTTTTCGTTTTTGTTTTCGTTTTTGTTTTCGTTTTTGTTTTCGTTTTTGTTTTTGTTTTCGTTTTTGTTTTCGTTTTTGTTTTCGTTTTTGTTTTCGTTTTTGTTTTCGTTTTTGTTTTCGTTTTTGTTTTCGTTTTTGTTTTCGTTTTTGTTTTTGTTTTCGTTTTTGTTTTCGTTTTTGTTTTTGTTTTCCTTTTCGTTTTTGTTTGTGTTTTTGTTTTCGTTTTTGTTTTCGTTTTTGTTTTCGTTTTTGTTTTCGTTTTTGTTTCCGTTTTTGTTTTTGTTTTCGTTTTTGATTTCGTTTTTGTTTTCGTTTTTGTTTTCGTTTTTGTTTTCGTTTTTGTTTTCGTTTTTGTTTTCGTTTTTGTTTTCGTTTTTGTTTTCGTGTTTGTTTTCGTTTTTGTTTTCGTTTTTGTTTTCGTGTTTGTTTTCGTTTTCGTTTTTGTTTTTGTTTTCGTTTTTGTTTTCGTTTTTGTTTTCGTTTTTGTTTTTGTTTTCCTTTTCGTTTTTGTTTGTGTTTTTGTTTTTGTCCTTGTTTCTGTCCTTGTCTTTGTCTTAATTGGTTTTTGTTTGTACGAGACTAAGTCCAGCGGCATAATGCTCTTCGATCGCACACGACCAAGTCCAGCGGCGTGTCGCTCCTAGGGCTGTTGCGAATACTTAAAAGTCCCTACGGTCAAAATCATTGGGTTGCGACTCACCTTTACGAGTTGCTCGCTCGCTGCGCTCGCTCGGAATGTTATAGCCTTACCTATAACCAATCCACCTTGCGTTCGTTTTTCGAAAAGACCGCGATTTTCCGATAATTTACAGACGCGCGGGATCGGTTTTGAGGTTAGGCTAGTTTTATAAGAGCGAGCGAAGCCAGCGAGAAGCTACATCAATTCCCGCGCTATAGTTATATATCAAATGTTCTTTACTAACAATTCTCACCGATCGAAAGAAAGTTTCTGATTTGATAGAAGAATAACAGATATGTTTCGCTAGGTACGCGATTCGTGCTGATCGATGTATCTCGATGATGTTTTTGTTTTCGTTTTTGTTTTCGTTTTTGTTTTCGTTTCTGTTTTCGTTTTTGTTTTCGTTTTTGTTTTCGTTTTTGTTTTCGTTTTTGTTTTCTTTTTTGTTTT
>NW_026869737.1:102500-105000 GCF_905332965.1 Bombus pascuorum | reverse complement strand
GTTTTTGTTTTCGTGTTTGTTTTCGTTTTCGTTTTTGTTTTCGTTTTCGTTTTCGTTTTTGTTTTCTTTTTTGTTTTCGTTTTTGTTTTCGTTTTTGTTTTCGTTTTTGTTTTCGTTTCTGTTTTCGTTTTTGTTTTCGTTTTTGTTTTCGTTTTTGTTTTCGTTTTTGATTTCGTTTTTGTTTTCGTTTTTGTTTTCGTTTTTGTTTTCGTTTTTGTTTTCGTTTTTGTTTTCGTTTTTGTTTTCGTTTTTGTTTTCGTTTTTGTTTTTGTTTTCGTTTTTGTTTTCGTTTTTGTTTTCGTTTTTGTTTTCGTTTTTGTTTTCGTTTTTGATTTCGTTTTTGTTTTCGTTTTTGTTTTCGTTTTTGTTTTCGTTTTTGTTTTCGTTTTTGTTTTCGTTTTTGTTTTCGTTTTTGTTTTCGTTTTTGTTTTCGTGTTTGTTTTCGTTTTTGTTTTCGTTTTTGTTTTCGTTTTTGTTTTCGTTTTTGTTTTTGTTTTCGTTTTTGTTTTTGTTTTTGTACTTGTTTCTGTCCTTGTCTTTGTCTTAATTGGTTTTTGTTTGTACGAGACTAAGTCCAGCGGCATAATGCTCTTCGATCCCACACGACCAAGTCCAGCGGCGTGTCGCTCCTAGGGCTGTTGCGAATACTTAAAAGTCCCTACGGTCAAAATCATTGGGTTGCGACTCACCTTTACGAGTTGCTCGCTCGCTGCGCTCGCTCGGAATGTTATAGCCTTACCTAAAACCAATCCACCTTGCGTTCGTTTTTCGAAAAGACCGCGATTTTCCGATAATTTACAGACGCGCGGGATCGGTTTTGAGGTTAGGCTAGTTTTATAAGAGCGAGCGAAGCGAGCGAGAAGCTACATCAATTCCCGCGCTATAGTTATATATCAAATGTTCTTTACTAACAATTCTCACCGATCGAAAGAAAGTTTCTGATTTGATAGAAGAATAACAGATATGTTTCGCTAGGTACGCGATTCGTGCTGATCGATGTATCTCGATGATGTTTTTGTTTTCGTTTTTGTTTTCGTTTTTGTTTTCGTTTTTGTTTTCGTTTTTCTTTTCGTGTTTGTTTTCGTTTTTGTTTTCGTTTTTGTTTTCTTTTTTGTTTTCGTTTTTGTTTTCGTTTTTGTTTTCGTTTTTGTTTTCGTTTTTGTTTTCGTTTTTGTTTTCGTTTTTGTTTTCGTTTTTGTTTTCGTTTTTGTTTTCGTTTTTGTTTTTGTTTTTGTTTTCGTTTTTGTTTTCGTTTTTGTTTTCGTTTTTGTTTTCGTTTTTGTTTTCGTTTTTGTTTTCGTTTTTGTTTTTGTTTTCGTTTTTGTTTTCGTTTTTGTTTTTGTTTTCCTTTTCGTTTTTGTTTGTGTTTTTGTTTTCGTTTTTGTTTTCGTTTTTGTTTTCGTTTTTGTTTTCGTTTTTGTTTTCGTTTTTGTTTTCGTTTTTGTTTTCGTGTTTGTTTTCGTTTTTGTTTTCGTTTTTGTTTTTGTTTTCGTTTTTGTTTTCGTTTTTGTTTTCGTTTTTGTTTTCGTTTTTGTTTTCGTTTTTGTTTTCGTTTTTGTTTTTGTTTTCGTTTTTGTTTTCGTTTTTGTTTTTGTTTTCCTTTTCGTTTTTGTTTGTGTTTTTGTTTTCGTTTTCGTTTTTGTTTTCGTTTTTGTTTTCGTTTTTGTTTTCGTGTTTGTTTTCGTTTTCGTTTTTGTTTTCGTTTTCGTTTTCGTTTTTGTTTTCTTTTTTGTTTTCGTTTTTGTTTTCGTTTTTGTTTTCGTTTTTGTTTTCGTTTCTGTTTTCGTTTTTGTTTTCGTTTTTGTTTTCGTTTTTGTTTTCGTTTTTGATTTCGTTTTTGTTTTCGTTTTTGTTTTCGTTTTTGTTTTCGTTTTTGTTTTCGTTTTTGTTTTCGTTTTTGTTTTCGTTTTTGTTTTCGTTTTTGTTTTTGTTTTCGTTTTTGTTTTCGTTTTTGTTTTCGTTTTTGTTTTCGTTTTTGTCTTCGTTTTTGATTTCGTTTTTGTTTTCGTTTTTGTTTTCGTTTTTGTTTTCGTTTTTGTTTTCGTTTTTGTTTTCGTTTTTGTTTTCGTTTTTGTTTTCGTTTTTGTTTTCGTGTTTGTTTTCGTTTTTGTTTTCGTTTTTGTTTTCGTTTTTGTTTTTGTTTTCGTTTTTGTTTTTGTTTTTGTACTTGTTTCTGTCCTTGTCTTTGTCTTAATTGGTTTTTGTTTGTACGAGACTAAGTCCAGCGGCATAATGCTCTTCGATCCCACACGACCAAGTCCAGCGGCGTGTCGCTCCTAGGGCTGTTGCGAATACTTAAAAGTCCCTACGGTCAAAATCATTGGGTTGCGACTCACCTTTACGAGTTGCTCGCTCGCTGCGCTCGCTCGGAATGTTATAGCCTTACCTAAAACCAATCCACCTTGCGTTCGTTTTTCGAAAAGACCGCGATTTTCCGATAATTTACAGACGCGCGGGATCGGTTTTGAGGTTAGGCTAGTTTTATAAGAGCGAGCGAAGC
>NW_026869737.1:87500-100000 GCF_905332965.1 Bombus pascuorum | reverse complement strand
CGTTTTTGTTTTCGTTTTTGTTTTCGTTTTTGTTTTCGTTTTTGTTTTCGTGTTTGTTTTCGTTTTTGTTTTCGTTTTTGTTTTCGTTTTTGTTTTCGTTTTTGTTTTCGTGTTTGTTTTCGTTTTTGTTTTCGTTTTCGTTTTCGTTTTTGTTTTCTTTTTTGTTTTCGTTTTTGTTTTCGTTTTTGTTTTCGTTTTTGTTTTTGTTTTTGTTTTCGTTTTTGTTTTCGTTTTTGTTTTCGTTTTTGTTTTCGTTTTTGTTTTCGTTTTTGTTTTCGTTTTTGTTTTCGTGTTTGTTTTCGTTTTTGTTTTCGTTTTTGTTTTCGTTTTTGTTTTCGTTTTTGTTTTCGTTTTTGTTTTCGTTTTTGTTTTCGTTTTTGTTTTCGTTTTTGTTTTCGTTTTTGTTTTCGTTTTTGTTTTCGTTTTTGTTTTCGTTTTTGTTTTCGTTTTTGTTTTCGTTTTTGTTTTCGTTTTTGATTTCGTTTTTGTTTTCGTGTTTGTTTTCGTTTTTGTTTTCGTTTTTATTTCGTTTTTGTTTTCGTTTTTGTTTTCGTTTTTGTTTTTGTTTTTGTTTTTGTTTTCCTTTTCGTTTTTGTTTGTGTTTTTGTTTTCGTTTTTGTTTTCATTTTTGTTTTCGTTTTCGTTTTTGTTTTCGTTTTTGTTTTCGTTTTTGTTTTCGTGTTTGTTTTCGTTTTTGTTTTCGTTTTTGTTTTCGTTTTTGTTTTCGTTTTTGTTTTCGTTTTTGTTTTCGTTTTTGATTTCGTTTTTGTTTTCGTTTTTGTTTTTGTTTTTGTTTTCGTTTTTGTTTTCGTTTTTGTTTTCGTTTTTGTTTTCGTTTTTGTTTTCGTTTTTGTTTTCGTGTTTGTTTTCGTTTTTGTTTTCGTTTTCGTTTTTGTTTTTGTTTTTGTTTTTGTTTTTGTTTTTGTTTTTGTCCTTGTTTCTGTCCTTGTCTTTGTCTTAATTGGTTTTTGTTTGTACGAGACTAAGTCCAGCGGCATAATGCTCTTCGATCCCACACGACCAAGTCCAGCGGCGTGTCGCTCCTAGGGCTGTTGCGAATACTTAAAAGTCCCTACGGTCAAAATCATTGGGTTGCGACTCACCTTTACGAGTTGCTCGCTCGCTGCGCTCGCTCGGAATGTTATAGCCTTACCTAAAACCAATCCACCTTTCGTTCGTTTTTCGAAAAGACCGCGATTTTCCGATAATTTACAGACGCGCGGGATCGGTTTTGAGGTTAGGCTAGTTTTATAAGAGCGAGCGAAGCGAGCGAGAAGCTACATAAATTCCCGCGCTATAGTTATATATCAAATGTTCTTTACTAACAATTCTCACCGATCGAAAGAAAGTTTCTGATTTGATAGAAGAATAACAGATATGTTTCGCTAGGTACGCGATTCGTGCTGATCGATGTATCTCGATGATGTTGTTGTTTTCGTTTTTGTTTTCGTTTTTGTTTTCGTTTTTGTTTTCGTTTTTGATTTCGTTTTTGTTTTCGTTTTTGTTTTCGTTTTTGTTTTCGTTTTTGTTTTCGTTTTTGTTTTCGTTTTTGTTTTCGTTTTTGTTTTCGTTTTTGTTTTCGTGTTTGTTTTCGTTTTTGTTTTCGTTTTCGTTTTTGTTTTTGTTTTTGTTTTTGATTTTGTTTTTGTTTTTGTCCTTGTTTCTGTCCTTGTCTTTGTCTTAATTGGTTTTTGTTTGTACGAGACTAAGTCCAGCGGCATAATGCTCTTCGATCCCACACGACCAAGTCCAGCGGCGTGTCGCTCCTAGGGCTGTTGCGAATACTTAAAAGTCCCTACGGTCAAAATCATTGGGTTGCGACTCACCTTTACGAGTTGCTCGCTCGCTGCGCTCGCTCGGAATGTTATAGCCTTACCTAAAACCAATCCACCTTGCGTTCGTTTTTCGAAAAGACCGCGATTTTCCGATAATTTACAGACGCGCGGGATCGGTTTTGAGGTTAGGCTAGTTTTATAAGAGCGAGCGAAGCGAGCGAGAAGCTACATCAATTCCCGCGCTATAGTTATATATCAAATGTTCTTTACTAACAATTCTCACCGATCGAAAGAAAGTTTCTGATTTGATAGAAGAATAACAGATATGTTTCGCTAGGTACGCGATTCGTGCTGATCGATGTATCTCGATGATGTTGTTGTTTTCGTTTTTGTTTTCGTTTTTGTTTTCGTTTTTGTTTTCGTTTTTGATTTCGTTTTTGTTTTCGTTTTTGTTTTCGTTTTTGTTTTCGTTTTTGTTTTCGTTTTTGTTTTTGTTTTCGTTTTTGTTTTCGTTTTTGTTTTCGTTTTTGTTTTCGTTTTTGTTTTCGTTTTTGTTTTCGTTTTTGTTTTTGTTTTCGTTTTTGTTTTCGTTTTTGTTTTTGTTTTCCTTTTCGTTTTTGTTTGTGTTTTTGTTTTCGTTTTTGTTTTCGTTTTTGTTTTCGTTTTTGTTTTCGTTTTTGTTTTCGTTTTTGTTTTCGTTTTTGTTTTCGTGTTTGTTTTCGTTTTTGTTTTCGTTTTTGTTTTCGTGTTTGTTTTCGTTTTCGTTTTTGTTTTTGTTTTCGTTTTTGTTTTCGTTTTTGTTTTCGTTTTTGTTTTTGTTTTCCTTTTCGTTTTTGTTTGTGTTTTTGTTTTTGTCCTTGTTTCTGTCCTTGTCTTTGTCTTAATTGGTTTTTGTTTGTACGAGACTAAGTCCAGCGGCATAATGCTCTTCGATCGCACACGACCAAGTCCAGCGGCGTGTCGCTCCTAGGGCTGTTGCGAATACTTAAAAGTCCCTACGGTCAAAATCATTGGGTTGCGACTCACCTTTACGAGTTGCTCGCTCGCTGCGCTCGCTCGGAATGTTATAGCCTTACCTAAAACCAATCCACCTTGCGTTCGTTTTTCGAAAAGACCGCGATTTTCCGATAATTTACAGACGCGCGGGATCGGTTTTGAGGTTAGGCTAGTTTTATAAGAGCGAGCGAAGCGAGCGAGAAGCTACATCAATTCCCGCGCTATAGTTATATATCAAATGTTCTTTACTAACAATTCTCACCGATCGAAAGAAAGTTTCTGATTTGATAGAAGAATAACAGATATGTTTCGCTAGGTACGCGATTCGTGCTGATCGATGTATCTCGATGATGTTTTTGTTTTCGTTTTTGTTTTCGTTTTTGTTTTCGTTTTTGTTTTCGTTTTTGTTTTCGTTTTTGTTTTCGTTTTTGTTTTCGTTTTTGTTTTCTTTTTTGTTTTCGTGTTTGTTTTTGTTTTCGTTTTTGTTTTCGTTTTTGTTTTTGTTTTCCTTTTCGTTTTTGTTTGTGTTTTTGTTTTCGTTTTTGTTTTCGTTTTTGATTTCGTTTTTGTTTTCGTTTTTGTTTTCGTTTTTGTTTTCGTTTTTGTTTTCGTGTTTGTTTTCGTTTTTGTTTTCGTTTTTGTTTTCGTTTTTGTTTTTGTTTTCGTTTTTGTTTTCGTTTTTGTTTTTGTTTTCCTTTTCGTTTTTGTTTGTGTTTTTGTTTTTGTCCTTGTTTCTGTCCTTGTCTTTGTCTTAATTGGTTTTTGTTTGTACGAGACTAAGTCCAGCGGCATAATGCTCTTCGATCGCACACGACCAAGTCCAGCGGCGTGTCGCTCCTAGGGCTGTTGCGAATACTTAAAAGTCCCTACGGTCAAAATCATTGGGTTGCGACTCACCTTTACGAGTTGCTCGCTCGCTGCGCTCGCTCGGAATGTTATAGCCTTACCTAAAACCAATCCACCTTGCGTTCGTTTTTCGAAAAGACCGCGATTTTCCGATAATTTACAGACGCGCGGGATCGGTTTTGAGGTTAGGCTAGTTTTATAAGAGCGAGCGAAGCGAGCGAGAAGCTCCATCAATTCCCGCGCTATAGTTATATATCAAATGTTCTTTACTAACAATTCTCACCGATCGAAAGAAAGTTTCTGATTTGATAGAAGAATAACAGATATGTTTCGCTAGGTACGCGATTCGTGCTGATCGATGTATCTCGATGATGTTTTTGTTTTCGTTTTTGTTTTCGTTTTTGTTTTCGTTTTTGTTTTCGTTTTTGTTTTCGTTTTTGTTTTCGTTTTTGTTTTCGTTTTTGTTTTCTTTTTTGTTTTCGTGTTTGTTTTTGTTTTCGTTTTTGTTTTCGTTTTTGTTTTTGTTTTCCTTTTCGTTTTTGTTTGTGTTTTTGTTTTCGTTTTTGTTTTCGTTTTTGATTTCGTTTTTGTTTTCGTTTTTGTTTTCGTTTTTGTTTTCGTTTTTGTTTTCGTGTTTGTTTTCGTTTTTGTTTTCGTTTTTGTTTTCGTTTTTGTTTTTGTTTTCGTTTTTGTTTTCGTTTTTGTTTTTGTTTTCCTTTTCGTTTTTGTTTGTGTTTTTGTTTTTGTCCTTGTTTCTGTCCTTGTCTTTGTCTTAATTGGTTTTTGTTTGTACGAGACTAAGTCCAGCGGCATAATGCTCTTCGATCGCACACGACCAAGTCCAGCGGCGTGTCGCTCCTAGGGCTGTTGCGAATACTTAAAAGTCCCTACGGTCAAAATCATTGGGTTGCGACTCACCTTTACGAGTTGCTCGCTCGCTGCGCTCGCTCGGAATGTTATAGCCTTACCTAAAACCAATCCACCTTGCGTTCGTTTTTCGAAAAGACCGCGATTTTCCGATAATTTACAGACGCGCGGGATCGGTTTTGAGGTTAGGCTAGTTTTATAAGAGCGAGCGAAGCGAGCGAGAAGCTACATCAATTCCCGCGCTATAGTTATATATCAAATGTTCTTTACTAACAATTCTCACCGATCGAAAGAAAGTTTCTGATTTGATAGAAGAATAACAGATATGTTTCGCTAGGTACGCGATTCGTGCTGATCGATGTATCTCGATGATGTTTTTGTTTTCGTTTTTGTTTTCGTTTTTGTTTTCGTTTTTGTTTTCGTTTTTGTTTTCGTGTTTGTTTTCGTTTTTGTTTTCGTTTTTGTTTTCTTTTTTGTTTTCGTGTTTGTTTTTGTTTTCGTTTTTGTTTTCGTTTTTGTTTTTGTTTTCCTTTTCGTTTTTGTTTGTGTTTTTGTTTTCGTTTTTGTTTTCGTTTTTGTTTTCGTTTTTGTTTTCGTTTTTGTTTTCGTTTTTGTTTTCGTTTTTGTTTTCGTGTTTGTTTTCGTTTTTGTTTTCGTTTTTGTTTTCGTTTTTGTTTTTGTTTTCGTTTTTGTTTTCGTTTTTGTTTTTGTTTTCCTTTTCGTTTTTGTTTGTGTTTTTGTTTTTGTCCTTGTTTCTGTCCTTGTCTTTGTCTTAATTGGTTTTTGTTTGTACGAGACTAAGTCCAGCGGCATAATGCTCTTCGATCGCACACGACCAAGTCCAGCGGCGTGTCGCTCCTAGGGCTGTTGCGAATACTTAAAAGTCCCTACGGTCAAAATCATTGGGTTGCGACTCACCTTTACGAGTTGCTCGCTCGCTGCGCTCGCTCGGAATGTTATAGCCTTACCTAAAACCAATCCACCTTGCGTTCGTTTTTCGAAAAGACCGCGATTTTCCGATAATTTACAGACGCGCGGGATCGGTTTTGAGGTTAGGCTAGTTTTATAAGAGCGAGCGAAGCGAGCGAGAAGCTACATCAATTCCCGCGCTATAGTTATATATCAAATGTTCTTTACTAACAATTCTCACCGATCGAAAGAAAGTTTCTGATTTGATAGAAGAATAACAGATATGTTTCGCTAGGTACGCGATTCGTGCTGATCGATGTATCTCGATGATGTTTTTGTTTTCGTTTTTGTTTTCGTTTTTGTTTTCGTTTTTGTTTTCGTTTTTGTTTTCGTTTTTGTTTTCGTTTTTGTTTTCGTTTTTGTTTTCGTTTTTGTTTTCGTTTTTGTTTTCGTTTTTGTTTTCGTTTTTGTTTTCGTTTTTGTTTTCGTTTTTGTTTTCGTTTTTGTTTTCGTTTTTGTTTTTGTTTTCGTTTTTGTTTTCGTTTTTGTTTTCGTTTTTGTTTTCGTTTTTGTTTTCGTTTTTGTTTTCGTTTTTGTTTTCGTTTTTGTTTTTGTTTTCGTTTTTGTTTTCGTTTTTGTTTTTGTTTTCCTTTTCGTTTTTGTTTGTGTTTTTGTTTTCGTTTTTGTTTTCGTTTTTGTTTTCGTTTTTGTTTTCGTTTTTGTTTCCGTTTTTGTTTTTGTTTTCGTTTTTGATTTCGTTTTTGTTTTCGTTTTTGTTTTCGTTTTTGTTTTCGTTTTTGTTTTCGTTTTTGTTTTCGTTTTTGTTTTCGTTTTTGTTTTCGTGTTTGTTTTCGTTTTTGTTTTCGTTTTTGTTTTCGTGTTTGTTTTTGTTTTCGTTTTTGTTTTTGTTTTCGTTTTTGTTTTCGTTTTTGTTTTCGTTTTTGTTTTTGTTTTCCTTTTCGTTTTTGTTTGTGTTTTTGTTTTTGTCCTTGTTTCTGTCCTTGTCTTTGTCTTAATTGGTTTTTGTTTGTACGAGACTAAGTCCAGCGGCATAATGCTCTTCGATCGCACACGACCAAGTCCAGCGGCGTGTCGCTCCTAGGGCTGTTGCGAATACTTAAAAGTCCCTACGGTCAAAATCATTGGGTTGCGACTCACCTTTACGAGTTGCTCGCTCGCTGCGCTCGCTCGGAATGTTATAGCCTTACCTATAACCAATCCACCTTGCGTTCGTTTTTCGAAAAGACCGCGATTTTCCGATAATTTACAGACGCGCGGGATCGGTTTTGAGGTTAGGCTAGTTTTATAAGAGCGAGCGAAGCCAGCGAGAAGCTACATCAATTCCCGCGCTATAGTTATATATCAAATGTTCTTTACTAACAATTCTCACCGATCGAAAGAAAGTTTCTGATTTGATAGAAGAATAACAGATATGTTTCGCTAGGTACGCGATTCGTGCTGATCGATGTATCTCGATGATGTTTTTGTTTTCGTTTTTGTTTTCGTTTTTGTTTTCGTTTCTGTTTTCGTTTTTGTTTTCGTTTTTGTTTTCGTTTTTGTTTTCGTTTTTGTTTTCTTTTTTGTTTTCGTTTTTGTTTTCGTTTTTGTTTTCGTTTTTGTTTTTGTTTTCGTTTTTGTTTTCGTTTTTGTTTTCGTTTTTGTTTTCGTTTTTGTTTTTGTTTTCGTTTTTGTTTTCGTTTTTGTTTTCGTTTTTGTTTTCGTTTTTGTTTTCGTTTTTGTTTTCGTTTTTGTTTTCGTGTTTGTTTTCGTTTTTGTTTTCGTTTTCGTTTTCGTTTTTGTTTTCTTTTTTGTTTTCGTTTTTGTTTTCGTTTTTGTTTTCGTTTTTGTTTTTGTTTTTGTTTTTGTTTTTGTTTTCCTTTTCGTTTTTGTTTGTGTTTTTGTTTTCGTTTTTGTTTTCGTTTTTGTTTTCGTTTTTGTTTTCGTTTTTGTTTTCGTTTTTGTTTTCGTTTTTGTTTTCGTGTTTGTTTTCGTTTTTGTTTTCGTTTTTGTTTTCGTTTTTGTTTTCGTTTTTGTTTTCGTTTTTGTTTTCGTTTTTGTTTTCGTGTTTGTTTTCGTTTTTGTTTTCGTTTTCGTTTTCGTTTTTGTTTTCTTTTTTGTTTTCGTTTTTGTTTTCGTTTTTGTTTTCGTTTTTGTTTTCGTTTTTGTTTTCGTTTTTGTTTTCGTTTTTGTTTTCGTTTTTGTTTTCGTTTTTGTTTTCGTTTTTGATTTCGTTTTTGTTTTCGTTTTTGTTTTCGTTTTTGTTTTCGTTTTTGTTTTCCTTTTTGTTTTCGTTTTTGTTTTCGTGTTTGTTTTCGTTTTTGTTTTCGTTTTTGTTTTCGTTTTTGTTTTCGTTTTTGTTTTCGTTTTTGTTTTTGTTTTTGTTTTTGTTTTTGTTTTCCTTTTCGTTTTTGTTTGTGTTTTTGTTTTCGTTTTTGTTTTCGTTTTTGTTTTCGTTTTTGTTTTCGTTTTTGTTTTCGTTTTTGTTTTCGTGTTTGTTTTCGTTTTTGTTTTCGTTTTTGTTTTCGTTTTTGTTTTCGTTTTTGTTTTCGTTTTTGTTTTCGTTTTTGTTTTTGTTTTCGTTTTTGTTTTCGTTTTTGTTTTCGTTTTTGTTTTCGTTTTTGTTTTCGTTTTTGTTTTCGTTTTTGTTTTCTTTTTTGTTTTCGTTTTTGTTTTCGTTTTTGTTTTCGTTTTTGTTTTTGTTTTCGTTTTTGTTTTCGTTTTTCTTTTCGTGTTTGTTTTCGTTTTTGTTTTCGTTTTTGTTTTTGTTTTCGTTTTTGTTTTCGTTTTTGTTTTCGTTTTTGTTTTCGTGTTTGTTTTCGTTTTTGTTTTCGTTTTTGTTTTCGTTTTTGTTTTCGTTTTTGTTTTCGTGTTTGTTTTCGTTTTTGTTTTCGTTTTCGTTTTCGTTTTTGTTTTCTTTTTTGTTTTCGTTTTTGTTTTCGTTTTTGTTTTTGTTTTTGTCCTTGTTTCTGTCCTTGTCTTTGTCTTAATTGGTTTTTGTTTGTACGAGACTAAGTCCAGCGGCATAATGCTCTTCGATCGCACACGACCAAGTCCAGCGGCGTGTCGCTCCTAGGGCTGTTGCGAATACTTAAAAGTCCCTACGGTCAAAATCATTGGGTTGCGACTCACCTTTACGAGTTGCTCGCTCGCTGCGCTCGCTCGGAATGTTATAGCCTTACCTAAAACCAATCCACCTTGCGTTCGTTTTTCGAAAAGACCGCGATTTTCCGATAATTTACAGACGCGCGGGATCGGTTTTGAGGTTAGGCTAGTTTTATAAGAGCGAGCGAAGCGAGCGAGAAGCTACATCAATTCCCGCGCTATAGTTATATATCAAATGTTCTTTACTAACAATTCTCACCGATCGAAAGAAAGTTTCTGATTTGATAGAAGAATAACAGATATGTTTCGCTAGGTACGCGATTCGTGCTGATCGATGTATCTCGATGATGTTTTTGTTTTCGTTTTTGTTTTCGTTTTTGTTTTCGTTTTTGTTTTCGTTTTTCTTTTCGTGTTTGTTTTCGTTTTTGTTTTCGTTTTTGTTTTCTTTTTTGTTTTCGTTTTTGTTTTCGTTTTTGTTTTCGTTTTTGTTTTCGTTTTTGTTTTCGTTTTTGTTTTCGTTTTTGTTTTCGTTTTTGTTTTCGTTTTTGTTTTCGTTTTTGTTTTTGTTTTCGTTTTTGTTTTCGTTTTTGTTTTCGTTTTTGTTTTCGTTTTTGTTTTCGTTTTTGTTTTCGTTTTTGTTTTTGTTTTCGTTTTTGTTTTCGTTTTTGTTTTTGTTTTCCTTTTCGTTTTTGTTTGTGTTTTTGTTTTCGTTTTTGTTTTCGTTTTTGTTTTCGTTTTTGTTTTCGTTTTTGTTTTCGTTTTTGTTTTCGTTTTTGTTTTCGTGTTTGTTTTCGTTTTTGTTTTCGTTTTTGTTTTTGTTTTCGTTTTTGTTTTCGTTTTTGTTTTCGTTTTTGTTTTCGTTTTTGTTTTCGTTTTTGTTTTCGTTTTTGTTTTCGTTTTTGTTTTTGTTTTCGTTTTTGTTTTTGTTTTTGTTTTTGTTTTCCTTTTCGTTTTTGTTTGTGTTTTTGTTTTCGTTTTCGTTTTTGTTTTCGTTTTTGTTTTCGTTTTTGTTTTCGTGTTTGTTTTCGTTTTCGTTTTTGTTTTCGTTTTCGTTTTCGTTTTTGTTTTCTTTTTTGTTTTCGTTTTTGTTTTCGTTTTTGTTTTCGTTTTTGTTTTCGTTTCTGTTTTCGTTTTTGTTTTCGTTTTTGTTTTCGTTTTTGTTTTCGTTTTTGATTTCGTTTTTGTTTTCGTTTTTGTTTTCGTTTTTGTTTTCGTTTTTGTTTTCGTTTTTGTTTTCGTTTTTGTTTTCGTTTTTGTTTTCGTTTTTGTTTTTGTTTTCGTTTTTGTTTTCGTTTTTGTTTTCGTTTTTGTTTTCGTTTTTGTTTTCGTTTTTGATTTCGTTTTTGTTTTCGTTTTTGTTTTCGTTTTTGTTTTCGTTTTTGTTTTCGTTTTTGTTTTCGTTTTTGTTTTCGTTTTTGTTTTCGTTTTTGTTTTCGTGTTTGTTTTCGTTTTTGTTTTCGTTTTTGTTTTCGTTTTTGTTTTTGTTTTCGTTTTTGTTTTTGTTTTTGTCCTTGTTTCTGTCCTTGTCTTTGTCTTAATTGGTTTTTGTTTGTACGAGACTAAGTCCAGCGGCATAATGCTCTTCGATCCCACACGACCAAGTCCAGCGGCGTGTCGCTCCTAGGGCTGTTGCGAATACTTAAAAGTCCCTACGGTCAAAATCATTGGGTTGCGACTCACCTTTACGAGTTGCTCGCTCGCTGCGCTCGCTCGGAATGTTATAGCCTTACCTAAAACCAATCCACCTTGCGTTCGTTTTTCGAAAAGACCGCGATTTTCCGATAATTTACAGACGCGCGGGATCGGTTTTGAGGTTAGGCTAGTTTTATAAGAGCGAGCGAAGCGAGCGAGAAGCTACATCAATTCCCGCGCTATAGTTATATATCAAATGTTCTTTACTAACAATTCTCACCGATCGAAAGAAAGTTTCTGATTTGATAGAAGAATAACAGATATGTTTCGCTAGGTACGCGATTCGTGCTGATCGATGTATCTCGATGATGTTGTTGTTTTCGTTTTTGTTTTCGTTTTTGTTTTTGTTTTCCTTTTCGTTTTTGTTTGTGTTTTTGTTTTCGTTTTTGTTTTCGTTTTTGTTTTCGTTTTTGTTTTCGTTTTTGTTTTCGTGTTTGTTTTCGTTTTTGTTTTCGTTTTTGTTTTCGTTTTTGTTTTCGTTTTCGTTTTCGTTCTTGTTTTTGTTTTTGTTTTCGTTTTTGTTTTCGTTTTTGTTTTCGTTTTCGTTTTCGTTTTTGTTTTCGCTTTTGTTTTCGTTTTTGTTTTCGTTTTTGTTTTCGTTTTTGATTTCGTTTTTGTTTTCGTTTTTGTTTTCGTTTTTGTTTTCGTTTTTGTTTTCGTTTTTGTTTTTGTTTTTGTTTTCGTTTTTGTTTTCGTTTTTGTTTTCGTTTTTGTTTTCGTTTTTGTTTTCGTTTTTGTTTTCGTTTTTGTTTTCGTTTTTGTTTTCGTTTTTGTTTTTGTTTTCCTTTTCGTTTTTGTTTGTGTTTTTGTTTTCGTTTTTGTTTTCGTTTTTGTTTTCGTTTTTGTTTTCGTTTTTGTTTTCGTTTTTGTTTTCGTTTTTGTTTTCGTGTTTGTTTTCGTTTTTGTTTTCGTTTTTGGTTTTGTTTTCGTTTTTGTTTTCGTTTTTGTTTTCGTTTTTGTTTTCGTTTTTGTTTTCGTTTTTGTTTTCGTTTTTGTTTTTGTTTTCGTTTTTGTTTTCGTTTTTGTTTTTGTTTTCCTTTTCGTTTTTGTTTGTGTTTTTGTTTTCGTTTTCGTTTTTGTTTTCGTTTTTGTTTTCGTTTTTGTTTTCGTGTTTGTTTTCGTTTTCGTTTTTGTTTTCGTTTTCGTTTTCGTTTTTGTTTTCTTTTTTGTTTTCGTTTTTGTTTTCGTTTTTGTTTTCGTTTTTGTTTTCGTTTCTGTTTTCGTTTTTGTTTTCGTTTTTGTTTTCGTTTTTGTTTTCGTTTTTGATTTCGTTTTTGTTTTCGTTTTTGTTTTCGTTTTTGTTTTCGTTTTTGTTTTCGTTTTTGTTTTCGTTTTTGTTTTCGTTTTTGTTTTCGTTTTTGTTTTTGTTTTCGTTTTTGTTTTCGTTTTTGTTTTCGTTTTTGTTTTCGTTTTTGTTTTCGTTTTTGTTTTCGTTTTTGTTTTCGTTTTTGTTTTCGTTTTTGTTTTCGTTTTTGTTTTCGTTTTTGTTTTCGTTTTTGTTTTCGTTTTTGTTTTCGTTTTTGTTTTCGTGTTTGTTTTCGTTTTTGTTTTCGTTTTTGTTTTCGTTTTTGTTTTTGTTTTCGTTTTTGTTTTTGTTTTTGTCCTTGTTTCTGTCCTTGTCTTTGTCTTAATTGGTTTTTGTTTGTACGAGACTAAGTCCAGCGGCATAATGCTCTTCGATCCCACACGACCAAGTCCAGCGGCGTGTCGCTCCTAGGGCTGTTGCGAATACTTAAAAGTCCCTACGGTCAAAATCATTGGGTTGCGACTCACCTTTACGAGTTGCTCGCTCGCTGCGCTCGCTCGGAATGTTATAGCCTTACCTAAAACCAATCCACCTTGCGTTCGTTTTTCGAAAAGACCGCGATTTTCCGATAATTTACAGACGCGCGGGATCGGTTTTGAGGTTAGGCTAGTTTTATAAGAGCGAGCGAAGCGAGCGAGAAGCTACATCAATTCCCGCGCTATAGTTATATATCAAATGTTCTTTACTAACAATTCTCACCGATCGAAAGAAAGTTTCTGATTTGATAGAAGAATAACAGATATGTTTCGCTAGGTACGCGATTCGTGCTGATCGATGTATCTCGATGATGTTGTTGTTTTCGTTTTTGTTTTCGTTTTTGTTTTCGTTTTTGTTTTCGTTTTTGTTTTTGTTTTCGTTTTTGTTTTTGTTTTTGTCCTTGTTTCTGTCCTTGTCTTTGTCTTAATTGGTTTTTGTTTGTACGAGACTAAGTCCAGCGGCATAATGCTCTTCGATCGCACACGACCAAGTCCAGCGGCGTGTCGCTCCTAGGGCTGTTGCGAATACTT
>NW_026869737.1:80000-82500 GCF_905332965.1 Bombus pascuorum | reverse complement strand
TTCGTTTTTGTTTTCGTTTTTGTTTTCGTTTTTGTTTTCGTTTTTGTTTTCGTTTTTGTTTTCGTTTTTGTTTTCGTTTTTGTTTTCGTTTTTGTTTTCGTTTTTGTTTTCGTTTTTGTTTTCGTCTTTGTTTTCGTTTTTGTTTTCGTTTTTGTTTTCGTTTTTGTTTTCGTGTTTGTTTTCGTTTTTGTTTTCGTTTTTGTTTTCGTTTTTGTTTTTGTTTTCGTTTTTGTTTTCGTTTTTGTTTTTGTTTTCCTTTTCGTTTTTGTTTGTGTTTTTGTTTTTGTCCTTGTTTCTGTCCTTGTCTTTGTCTTAATTGGTTTTTGTTTGTACGAGACTAAGTCCAGCGGCATAATGCTCTTCGTTCGCACACGACCAAGTCCAGCGGCGTGTCGCTCCTAGGGCTGTTGCGAATACTTAAAAGTCCCTACGGTCAAAATCATTGGGTTGCGACTCACCTTTACGAGTTGCTCGCTCGCTGCGCTCGCTCGGAATGTTATAGCCTTACCTAAAACCAATCCACCTTGCGTTCGTTTTTCGAAAAGACCGCGATTTTCCGATAATTTACAGACGCGCGGGATCGGTTTTGAGGTTAGGCTAGTTTTATAAGAGCGAGCGAAGCGAGCGAGAAGCTACATCAATTCCCGCGCTATAGTTATATATCAAATGTTCTTTACTAACAATTCTCACCGATCGAAAGAAAGTTTCTGATTTGATAGAAGAATAACAGATATGTTTCGCTAGGTACGCGATTCGTGCTGATCGATGTATCTCGATGATGTTGTTGTTTTCGTTTTTGTTTTCGTTTTTGTTTTCGTTTTTGTTTTCGTTTTTCTTTTCGTTTTTGTTTTCGTTTTTGTTTTCGTTTTTGTTTTCTTTTTTGTTTTCGTTTTTGTTTTCGTTTTTGTTTTCTTTTTTGTTTTCGTTTTTGTTTTCGTTTTTGTTTTCGTTTTTGTTTTCGTTTTTGTTTTCGTTTTTGTTTTCGTTTTTGTTTTCGTTTTTGTTTTTGTTTTCGTTTTTGTTTTCGTTTTTGTTTTCGTTTTTGTTTTCGGTTTTGTTTTCGTTTTTGTTTTTGTTTTTGTTTTTGTTTTCGTTTTTGTTTTCGTTTTTGTTTTTGTTTTCCTTTTCGTTTTTGTTTGTGTTTTTGTTTTCGTTTTTGTTTTCGTTTTTGTTTTCGTTTTTGTTTTCGTTTTTGTTTTCGTTTTTGTTTTCGTTTTTGTTTTCGTTTTTGTTTTTGTTTTCGTTTTTGTTTTCGTGTTTGTTTTCGTTTTTGTTTTCGTTTTTGTTTTCGTTTTTGTTTTTGTTTTCGTTTTTGTTTTCGTTTTTGTTTTTGTTTTTGTTTTTGTTTTCCTTTTCGTTTTTGTTTGTGTTTTTGTTTTCGTTTTTGTTTTCGTTTTTGTTTTCGTTTTTGTTTTCGTTTTTGTTTTCGTTTTTGTTTTCGTTTTTGTTTTCGTTTTTGTTTTCGTTTTTGTTTTCGTTTTTGTTTTCGTTTTTGTTTTCGTTTTTGTTTTCGTTTTTGTTTTCGTTTTTGTTTTCGTGTTTGTTTTCGTTTTTGTTTTCGTTTTTGTTTTCGTTTTTGTTTTCGTTTTTGTTTTTGTTTTCGTTTTTGTTTTCGTTTTTGTTTTTGTTTTCCTTTTCGTTTTTGTTTGTGTTTTTGTTTTTGTCCTTGTTTCTGTCCTTGTCTTTGTCTTAATTGGTTTTTGTTTGTACGAGACTAAGTCCAGCGGCATAATGCTCTTCGATCCCACACGACCAAGTCCAGCGGCGTGTCGCTCCTAGGGCTGTTGCGAATACTTAAAAGTCCCTACGGTCAAAATCATTGGGTTGCGACTCACCTTTACAAGTTGCTCGCTCGCTGCGCTCGCTCGGAATGTTATAGCCTTACCTAAAACCAATCCACCTTGCGTTCGTTTTTCGAAAAGACCGCGATTTTCCGATAATTTACAGACGCGCGGGATCGGTTTTGAGGTTAGGCTAGTTTTATAAGAGCGAGCGAAGCGAGCGAGAAGCTACATCAATTCCCGCGCTATAGTTATATATCAAATGTTCTTTACTAACAATTCTCACCGATCGAAAGAAAGTTTCTGATTTGATAGAAGAATAACAGATATGTTTCGCTAGGTACGCGATTCGTGCTGATCGATGTATCTCGATGATGTTGTTGTTTTCGTTTTTGTTTTCGTTTTTGTTTTCGTTTTTGTTTTCGTTTTTCTTTTCGTTTTTGTTTTCGTTTTTGTTTTCGTTTTTGTTTTCTTTTTTGTTTTCGTTTTTGTTTTCGTTTTTGTTTTCTTTTTTGTTTTCGTTTTTGTTTTCGTTTTTGTTTTCGTTTTTGTTTTCGTTTTTGTTTTCGTTTTTGTTTTCGTTTTTGTTTTCGTTTTTGTTTTTGTTTTCGTTTTTGTTTTCGTTTTTGTTTTCGTTTTTGTTTTCGTTTTTGTTTTCGTTTTTGTTTTCGTTTTTGTTTTTGTTTTCGTTTTTGTTTTCGTTTTTGTTTTTGTTTTCC
>NW_026869737.1:72500-75000 GCF_905332965.1 Bombus pascuorum | reverse complement strand
GTTTTTGTTTTCGTTTTTGTTTTCGTTTTTGTTTTCGTTTTTGTTTTCGTTTTTGTTTTCGTTTTTGTTTTCGTTTTTGATTTCGTTTTTGTTTTCGTTTTTGTTTTCGTTTTTGTTTTCGTTTTTGTTTTCGTGTTTGTTTTCGTTTTTGTTTTCGTTTTTGTTTTCGTTTTTGTTTTCGTTTTTGTTTTTGTTTTCGTTTTTGTTTTTGTTTTCCTTTTCGTTTTTGTTTGTGTTTTTGATTTTGTCCTTGTTTCTGTCCTTGTCTTTGTCTTAATTGGTTTTTGTTTGTACGAGACTAAGTCCAGCGGCATAATGCTCTTCGATCGCACACGACCAAGTCCAGCGGCGTGTCGCTCCTAGGGCTGTTGCGAATACTTAAAAGTCCCTACGGTCAAAATCATTGGGTTGCGACTCACCTTTACGAGTTGCTCGCTCGCTGCGCTCGCTCGGAATGTTATAGCCTTACCTAAAACCAATCCACCTTGCGTTCGTTTTTCGAAAAGACCGCGATTTTCCGATAATTTACAGACGCGCGGGATCGGTTTTGAGGTTAGGCTAGTTTTATAAGAGCGAGCGAAGCGAGCGAGAAGCTACATCAATTCCCGCGCTATAGTTATATATCAAATGTTCTTTACTAACAATTCTCACCGATCGAAAGAAAGTTTCTGATTTGATAGAAGAATAACAGATATGTTTCGCTAGGTACGCGATTCGTGCTGATCGATGTATCTCGATGATGTTTTTGTTTTCGTTTTTGTTTTCGTTTTTGTTTTCGTTTTTGTTTTCGTTTTTCTTTTCGTTTTTGTTTTCGTTTTTGTTTTCGTTTTTGTTTTCTTTTTTGTTTTCGTGTTTGTTTTTGTTTTCGTTTTTGTTTTCGTTTTTGTTTTTGTTTTCCTTTTCGTTTTTGTTTGTGTTTTTGTTTTCGTTTTTGTTTTCGTTTTTGTTTTCGTTTTTGTTTTCGTTTTTGTTTTCGTTTTTGTTTTCGTTTTTGTTTTCGTGTTTGTTTTCGTTTTTGTTTTCGTTTTTGTTTTCGTTTTTGTTTTTGTTTTCGTTTTTGTTTTTGTTTTCCTTTTCGTTTTTGTTTGTGTTTTTGTTTTTGTCCTTGTTTCTGTCCTTGTCTTTGTCTTAATTGGTTTTTGTTTGTACGAGACTAAGTCCAGCGGCATAATGCTCTTCGATCGCACACGACCAAGTCCAGCGGCGTGTCGCTCCTAGGGCTGTTGCGAATACTTAAAAGTCCCTACGGTCAAAATCATTGGGTTGCGACTCACCTTTACGAGTTGCTCGCTCGCTGCGCTCGCTCGGAATGTTATAGCCTTACCTAAAACCAATCCACCTTGCGTTCGTTTTTCGAAAAGACCGCGATTTTCCGATAATTTACAGACGCGCGGGATCGGTTTTGAGGTTAGGCTAGTTTTATAAGAGCGAGCGAAGCGAGCGAGAAGCTACATCAATTCCCGCGCTATAGTTATATATCAAATGTTCTTTACTAACAATTCTCACCGATCGAAAGAAAGTTTCTGATTTGATAGAAGAATAACAGATATGTTTCGCTAGGTACGCGATTCGTGCTGATCGATGTATCTCGATGATGTTTTTGTTTTCGTTTTTGTTTTCGTTTTTGTTTTCGTTTTTGTTTTCGTTTTTGTTTTCGTTTTTGTTTTCGTTTTTGTTTTCGTTTTTGTTTTCGTTTTTGTTTTCGTTTTTGTTTTCGTTTTTGTTTTCGTGTTTCTTTTCGTTTTTGTTTTCGTTTTCGTTTTCGTTTTTGTTTTCTTTTTTGTTTTCGTTTTTGTTTTCGTTTTTGTTTTCGTTTTTGTTTTCGTTTTTGTTTTTGTTTTCGTTTTTGTTTTCGTTTTTGTTTTCGTTTTTGTTTTCGTTTTTGTTTTTGTTTTCGTTTTTGTTTTCGTTTTTGTTTTTGTTTTCCTTTTCGTTTTTGTTTGTGTTTTTGTTTTCGTTTTTGTTTTCGTTTTTGTTTTCGTTTTTGTTTTCGTTTTTGTTTCCGTTTTTGTTTTTGTTTTCGTTTTTGATTTCGTTTTTGTTTTCGTTTTTGTTTTCGTTTTTGTTTTCGTTTTTGTTTTCGTTTTTGTTTTCGTTTTTGTTTTCGTGTTTGTTTTCGTTTTTGTTTTCGTTTTTGTTTTCGTGTTTGTTTTCGTTTTCGTTTTTGTTTTTGTTTTCGTTTTTGTTTTCGTTTTTGTTTTCGTTTTTGTTTTTGTTTTCCTTTTCGTTTTTGTTTGTGTTTTTGTTTTTGTCCTTGTTTCTGTCCTTGTCTTTGTCTTAATTGGTTTTTGTTTGTACGAGACTAAGTCCAGCGGCATAATGCTCTTCGATCGCACACGACCAAGTCCAGCGGCGTGTCGCTCCTAGGGCTGTTGCGAATACTTAAAAGTCCCTACGGTCAAAATCATTGGGTTGCGACTCACCTTTACGAGTTGCTCGCTCGCTGCGCTCGCTCGGAATGTTATAGCCTTACCTATAACCAATCCACCTTGCGTTCGTT